>NW_005200496.1:228033-229302 GCF_000372725.1 Emiliania huxleyi CCMP1516
CCATTCGCCACCGGCATAGTCTGTTCACAGCTTGCAGCGAGTCGACACCACCCCGTGGTCCAGACGGAAGCAAACTCGCACGATGGATCTGCCTCGCACATACTCTGACACGCCACCGTAGCATCAGTTCCCCCGACATTACCAGCGAAGGTGGGCTCGTCCATACACACTTGACCAACAGCAAGCGATATGCGTTTGCGGCATGATCGCGACGGAGGCGACGACGGTGAGGGTGGCGAGGGCGGAGGCGAATTGGAAGGCGAAGCTCGGTCTCCCGACCAGACGAGATCGTTGTCGTGCCCGCAGCCAGTTCCCTTGCTGCAATCGTCCAGCAGCTCCCCGGAGGTGCACAGGCGTCCGCCGGCGGCCGCGCAAAGTGCTTCGGCTTTCAGCAGCGTCATGTCGCCAGGGCAGTCACCCATCCCTCCGCCCTCTGACCCCGCCCAGACTGAGCAATCCTTGTTTTTGCGCCACGGTGGGTCCTTTTCCAAGTCCGAGCAGCAGCGCACCGGGTGCAGCTCGGCCGGGTCCGCCCACCGCGGACTCTCCGAGCACCTCCCTTGCCGTCCGCACTCGACCCACGCCTGCTGGTTGAGCCCCGAGCACTGCGTGCAGCCTCCGCACGTTTTCCAGTTGCAGAGCACATCCCAGCCCTGTGTCCTTCGGGCGCACGTTTCCTTGCAGATGGGTGGTGGTGACGCCGCCGGAGGAGGAGGTGGGGACGGCGGATTGGGGCTCGCAGAGCTCGCGGCACATAATTCACAGGCTCCGCAAATGTTCCAGCTGCAGATGGCGTCCAGGCGGTGCGTCGTGCTGCCGCACCATGGCCTGCACTTGAGCTCCGGCGGCGGCGGCGGACTTGGAGCCGAAGTGACGCTCAGGGCTACCAAGGCAATGGCGGTCACCTGGGCAGTCCTGGCAGAGCGCGGCGGTGCCATTACGCGCTACCTATCAGTGAGAGGTGCGACACGATTCGTCCACTCATTGAAACGAATGAGCGATCGTCCGCTCAATGAGTTGTAGTTGCGCCTTTTTCCATTCGCCACCGGACCGTCATGAGCACTTGAGTCCTGTAACAAGCGGGATCCGGGATGTCTGGAACTGGATTCACCGAGACAGCATCCCGTGGCGTCACCTCCGGGTCATTCACATTCTGGAGCGGTTTGTATTTGCCCCCAGCTCTTCGACATACGACATTGCAAAAATCTCTCTCTAGTGTCTAGATAAGTGGCAAATGCACTGATTCCGAAACAAACGGTATTGCTAAAA
>NW_005200495.1:0-3137 GCF_000372725.1 Emiliania huxleyi CCMP1516
CGAGCGGCCGCCCGAGCAGCTGCAGCAGAGCGAGGGCGTCATCTACAGCGGACTTCGTGGCGCGCCCCCGGGACACCGATGTGACACAGTGTACAGTGTACATCATGCAGTGGCATGCACACACGCATCTCTCTCTTTTCCGTGCATAACCGTGTTTTGTCCACAGTACGCCGCCCAAGGCGAATACCGAAATGGAGCGGCGAGAGAGGAGGGGTGGGCGAGAGCAAAAAAGACAGCGCACAGAGACTCGTCCCCACGACGCTCACAAAAAAAGAACCTCGGACCTAAGGAACGACCACGGCGAGGAGCGGCAAAGTGCCAAAGCCAGCGGAATGGCCGCGCGAAATACACACGGCCCATGTGCAACAGTGTTTAAATGTACTCCACCAACACCGTTTCCGACCCAACTTCCGCGGCCGGCGACGGCTCTGGAGCCTCGCCGACCGCCCGCGCGTAGGCCACCGCCGCGTCCACCGCCGTGCCAAAGTTGCCTACGGCTGTGGCTACCGTAGGCCACACTTGCGAGGGGCCGCTTATCCGAAGACACGGCATCTCTTCGGCCAGCGTGCACTTCGCCTCATCCCCCAAAGACGCAAAGAGCCGGAACCCAGAGATGATGAGTGCTTGCGAGCTTAGCAGCGGCGCAGGATCCCTGAGCTGCTCCGACGCGGCCGTGCTAGCGGCTGAGCGAGGCGAGGAGGAGGCGGTGCTGGCGTGGCTCGAGGGCGGCGGGCGGGCCGACGCGACGTACGAGAGAGGCAAGGTGAGCGGCCTCACGCTGCTGATGGGCGCCGCCGTCGAAGGCCACGAGCGGGTGGTCGAGCTGCTGCTGCAGCGCGGCGCGGAGATCAACCTGCAGAGCAGCAACGGCGGCACCGCGCTGATGGCTGCCGCTGTCGGAGGCCACGAGCGGGTGGTCGAGCTGCTGAATCGGCGCGGCGCTGAGGTCAACCTGCAGGACAGCGACGGCTGGACCGCACTAATGCTCGCCGCCGAGAACGGCCACGAGCGGGTGGTCGAGCTGCTGAATCGGCGCGGCGCTGAGGTCAACCTGCAGTACAGCGACGGCAGCACCGCGCTGATGTTCGCCGCCCACCAAGGCCACGAGCGGGTGGTCGAGCTGCTGCTACAGCACGGCGCTGAGATCAACAAGCAGGACAGCGACGGCGTCACCGCGCTGATGCTCGCCGCCGGCAACGGCCACGAGCAGGTGGTCGAGCTGCTGCTGCAGCACGGCGCTGAGGTCAACCTGCAGAGCACCAAAGGCTTCACCGCGCTGATGGGCGCCGCCAACCAAGGCCACGAGCGGGTGGTCGAGCTGCTGATACGGCACGGCGCTGAGGTCAATCTGCAGAACAGTGACGGCTGCACCGCGCTGATGCTCGCCGCCGACAAACGCCACGAGCGGGTGGTCGAGTTGCTGCTGCAGCACGGCGCTGAGGTCAACCTGCAGGACAGTGACGGCTGCACCGCGCTGAGGCGCGCCGCCGGCAACGGCCACGAGCGGGTGGTTGAGCTGCTGATTCGGCACGGCGCTGAGATCAACCTGCAGAGGAGAGACAGCAGCACCGCGCTAATGTGCGCCGCCTACTACGGCCACGAGCGGGTGATCGAGTTGCTGCTGCAGCACGGCGCTGAGGTCGACCTGCAGGACAGCAGAGGCGGCACCGCGCTGATGGGCGCCGCCTACAACGGCCACGAGCGGGTGGTCGAGCTGCTGATACGGCACGGCGCTGAGGTCAATCTGCAGAACAGCGGCGGCGGCACCGCGCTGATGGGCGCCGCCTACAGCGGCTGCCCCGCCGTCGTGCTCCGCCTGCTTCGGGCTGGCGCAGATGCAAAGGCTCGCGCTGCAGACGGCAGGTCCGCGCTGCAGATCGCCAAGGAGCAAGCGGTCAAGGTGCAAGCTACTTCCGACGCCGCCAGTGCTTCTGAAACGGACCACGCCGGGTGCGTGCGCGCTCTCACAGAGCACGCAGCGGCGCTGAGGGAGGCGGAGGCGGCCGAGAAGGCGGCCGAGAAGGCGCTCGAGGCCAAGGGGCGGCGCGAGCAGCGCGAGCGGGAGGAGGCGGCGGCGGCGCGAGAGCGCGAGCAGGCGGCACGCAGGCGCGAAGCAGAGCGAGCGGCGGACGAGGCGCGCCGGGCGGCGGATGTGGCGGCGCTGGAGGAGCAGAGGCGAGCCATTGCGGCGGAGGCGGAGGCGAAGCTGGCCGCTGAGCGCGCGGCAGCAGAGGAGACACTGCGGGCGAGGGAGGCGGAGAGGCTTGCGGCTGAGGAGGCGCAGCGAGTGGAGCAGCGGGCGGCTGCGGCGGCGCGCAAAGGCGCTCAGGCAGAGGCGGCGCGGCGCGAGAAGGAGGCTGCTGACAAGAGGGCGGAGGAGGAGAAGGCGAGGCGGCGCGCAAAGGCGGCGGAGGCAACGGCGGCCAAGAAGGAGGCCAAGGCGAAGAACAATAAGGCCAAGAAGGCGCCGTCTGCTTTCGCGCTCGAGGAGGAGCGGAGGGCGAAGGTTGCGGCAGAGCTTCGCGCACAGGAGGAGAGGGCGGCGCAGCTGGCTGCTGAGCAGGAGGCGGCGAGGCGGGCGGAGCGGGAGGCGGCAGAGCGAGCGGGCGCGGCAGAGCAGGCGGCGCTGCGCGAGGATGCGGAGCTGGCAGAGGCGCTGCGCCGGTCAGAGGTGGATGCGGAGGAGGCGCTGGCGCGTCGGGTGTCGCGGTGCGAGGAGGCGGTGAGCAGCGAGTCGACCGGCGGCGGCGGGGACTTGCCGCAGCGTGTCGAGCGGCTGGAGGCGAGCCTCGGCGCGGCGACCGAGGGCAGCCTCGAGGAGCGGGTCGGCGCCATCGAGCGTTTGATCGGGCCAGAGGCGGGAGAGGCGGCGGAGCAGCATCTGCCAGTCACCGAGCCGCTTGCTGCCGTCTCACTAGCGGACGCCGGCCTCGACACGGGGCGGCCGGCTGCCCCCGAGTCCACGATGGGGGGAGAGACCACGTGTATCGTGTGTTTCGCGAGAGTCAAGTCGCATGCTGCGGTTCCGTGCGGGCACTTGTGTGCTTGCGGGCCATGCTCTGAGCTGATGCGAGAGTGCCCTTACTGCCGCGAGCCAGTGATGATGTGGATGGTGCCGCGTCCGGTCTAGATTATGT
>NW_005200494.1:0-3136 GCF_000372725.1 Emiliania huxleyi CCMP1516
TGAACTCTCTGCAATCGAGGACAAGATGTGGCGCACTCCCCTGCGTCGGCGGCGGCGGCGGCGGCGTCGGCGGCGGCGGCGGCGGCGGCGGCGGCGGCGGCGGCGGCGGCGGCGTCGGCGGCGGCGGCGTCGGCGGCGGCGGCGTCGGCGGCGGCGGCGGCGGCGGCGGCGGCAACGGCGGCGGCGACGACGGCGGCGGCGAGGGCGGCGGTGGCGGGGGTGGCGGTGCGTTGTGGTGTGGGGGCGGCGAGGGAGGCGAGGGCGGCGCTGATGGCGGCGATGGAGACGCGGGCGGCGAGGGCGGCGCTGATGGCGGCGAGGGTGACGCAGGGGGAGACGGCGATGCCGGCGGCGAGGGTGGCGCTGACGGCGGCGATGGAGATGCGGGCGGCGAGGGCGGCGAGGGTGGCGCTGACGGCGGCGATGGAGATGCGGGCGGCGAGGGCGGCGAGGGCGGCGCTGATGGCGGCGATGGAGATGCGGGCGGCGAGGGTGGCGCTGATGGCGGCGAGGGTGACGCAGGGGGAGACGGCGATGCCGACGGCAAGGGCGGCGCTGATGGCGGCGATGGAGATGCGGGCGGCGAGGGCGGCGAGGGCGGCGCTGACGGCGGCGATGGAGATGCGGGCGGCGAGGGTGGCGCTGATGGCGGCGAGGGTGACGCAGGGGGAGACGGCGATGCCGGCGGCGAGGGTGGCGCTGACGGCGGCGATGGAGATGCGGGCGGCGAGGGCGGCGAGGGCGGCGCTGCTGGCGGCGATGGAGATGCGGGCGGCGAGGGTGGCGAGGGCGGCGCTGATGGCGGCGATGGAGATGCGGGCGGCGAGGGCGGCGAGGGCGGCGCTGATGGCGGCGATGGAGATGCGGGCGGCGAGGGTGGCGAGGGCGGCGCTGATGGCGGCGATGGAGATGCGGGCGGCGAGGGCGGCGAGGGCGGCGCTGATGGCGGCGATGGAGATGCGGGCGGCGAGGGCGGCGCTGATGGCGGCGATGGAGATGCGGGCGGCGACGGTGGCGAAGGCGGCGCTGATGGCGGCGATGGAGATGCGGGCGGCGAGGGCGGCGCTGATGGCGGCGATGGAGATGCGGGCGGCGAGGGCGGCGAGGGTGGCGCTGACGGCGGCGATGGAGATGCGGGCGGCGACGGTGGCGAGGGCGGCGCTGATGGCGGCGATGGAGATGCGGGCGGCGAGGGCGGCGCTGATGGCGGCGATGGAGATGCGGGCGGCGAGGGTGGCGCTGATGGCGGCGAGGGTGACGCAGGGGGAGACGGCGATGCCGGCGGCGAGGGTGGCGCTGACGGCGGCGATGGAGATGCGGGCGGCGAGGGCGGTGAGGGCGGCGCTGACGGCGGCGATGGAGATGCGGGCGGCGAGAGCGGCCAGGGCGGCGCTGACGGCGGCGATGGAGATGCGGGCGGCGAGGGCGGCGAGGTTGGCGCTGACGGCGGCGATGGAGATGCGGGCGGCGAGGGCGGCGAGGGCGGCGCTGATGGCGGCGATGGAGATGCAGGCGGCGTGGGTGGCGCTGGTGGCGGGGATGGTGACGCAGGGGGAGACGGCGATGCCGACGGCAAGGGCGGCGCTGAGGGCGGCGATGGAGATGCGGGCGGCGAGGGCGGCGAGGGCGGCGCTGACGGCGGCGATGGAGATGCGGGCGGCGAGGGTGGCGCTGATGGCGGCGAGGGTGACGCAGGGGGAGACGGCGATGCCGGCGGCGAGGGTGGCGCTGACGGCGGCGATGGAGATGCGGGCGGCGAGGGCGGCGAGGGCGGCGCTGCTGGCGGCGATGGAGATGCGGGCGGCGAGGGTGGCGAGGGCGGCGCTGATGGCGGCGATGGAGATGCGGGCGGCGAGGGCGGCGAGGGCGGCGCTGATGGCGGCGATGGAGATGCCGGCGGCGAGGGTGGCGCTGATGGCGGCGATGGAGATGCGGGCGGCGAGGGCGGCGAGGGCGGCGCTGACGGCGGCGATGGAGATGCGGGCGGCGAGGGTGGCGAGGGTGGCGCTGACGGCGGCGATGGAGATGCGGGCGGCGAGGGTGGCGAGGGCGGCGGGCTCGGTGGCGGCGGGCTTGGTGGCGGCGGCGAGGGTGGAGGTGGCGTGGGTGGCGGCGGCGATGGCGGAGGTGGTGAGGGCGGCGGCGGCGACGGTGGTGGCGCAAGCGGAGGGCTGTTATGCACCACGATGTAGACGTTTGAGTAGAATACCGCCTGCGGGAGGACCGACTGCGATTGCAGCGCACTTCTTTGTCTTGCTCTTCTTTGTCTTGCTCCCTCGAGCTCAAGATCGAGGTCTGCACCCGTTCTGTTTAGCGCTCTTAGGCAGAGTAGATAGGTTCCCGCTGGCTCATGCGTGTTGAGGGGCGACTCGAAATCTTCCGTGTCTTCCCCTGGGTTGGTCAGAACAAGGTCACTGAGAAGCACATACCTTCCAGACCCGGGCGGTTCCTCTTTTCTCTCCACGCGACCGCCGTGGTCTTCGGTGACGCCATCCCATGCGCCATCGACCCGATTCCCAAAGCTGTTTGTGATTGAGAAGGCCGAAGTGTTGAATGCCTGATCACACTCCTTCCCCGGGTGCCGTTCAGCATACTCCAAGGGAATCCACGTGGCGTAGTCGCCCTCTTTGACGGCGTCGCCCGTGAAGCGCACCGCGTAAAACTTTCTTGTCCAGACGAGAAAGGCAACTGTCGTGGTCACGTTGTCTCCGATAGCAACCTCAACACGAGGCGGTGGGCTCGGCGGTGGTGAGGGCGGCGGAGACGGAGGGGGTGGCAACGGAGGGGGCGAGGGTGGCGGCGGGCTCGGGGGCGGCGGTGACGGAGGCGGCGGCGAGGGCGGCGGCGGCGAGGGCGGTGGTGGGCTGGGCGGCGGCGGACTCGGGGGCGGCGGCGAAGGCGGCGGCGGGCTCGGAGGCGGCGGCGACGGTGGCGGTGGCGACGGCGGTGGCGTGCTTGGCGGCGGCGAGGGCGGCGGTGGCGGCGAGGGTGGGGGTGGGCTCGGTGGCGGCGGCGAGGGTGGTGGTGGGTTCGGCGGTGGCGGCGAGGGCGGTGGCGACGGAGGCGGCGGCGAGGGCGGGGGGGGCGAGGGCGGTGGTGAAGACGGAGGTGGGCTCGTAGGCGGCGGCCTCGGTGG
>NW_005200493.1:0-3136 GCF_000372725.1 Emiliania huxleyi CCMP1516
GGCAGCCTTCCCGCAAAGGCGGCGAAAGCGGTTGTAAAAGGCGACGAGGCGGCGCTGCTGGCGTGGCTTGACAGCGGTGGGCGGGTCAACGCGACTGGCGGCGCGAGCGGCTACACCCCGCTGATGCTCGCCGCCAGCAGCGGCCACGAGCGGGTGATCGAGCTGCTGCTGCAGCGCGGCGCAGAGATCGACATGCGGAGCAGCAAAGGCGGCACCGCGGTCATGTACGCCGCCCAGCAGGGCCACGAGCGGGTGGTCGAGCTGCTGCTGCAGCGCGGCGCAGAGGTCAACAAGCAGAGGAGCGACGGCGACACCGCGCTGATGGACGCCGCCGGCTACGGCCACGAGCGGGTGGTCGAGCTGCTGCTGCAGCGCGGCGCGGAGATCAACCTACAGAGCAGCAGCGGCAGCACCGCGCTGATGGTCGCCGCTTTCGAAGGCCACCCCGCCGTCGTGCTCCGCTTGCTGCGGGCTGGCGCAGACGCGTCGGCGCGCAGTGCGAGCGGCAAGACAGCGCTGCAGGTGGCCAACGAGAAGGGCCACACCGCGTGCGTCGAGGCCTTCCGGCAGCACGTCGCGGAGGTGACTGCGAGCCAGCGCGAGGCGGCGGCGGGCGGCGCGGGCGGCGCTTCCTCGGGCGAGGCGGCGGCGGGGGCGAGTGCGGCGGCTTCTTCTAGCTCGCTGGGCAGCCTTCCCGAAGAGGCCAGGCAAGCAGCTCTCCAAGGCGACGAGGCGGCGTTGCTGGCGTGGCTTGACAGCGGCGGGCGGGTCAACGCGACTTGCGGGACGGGCGATGTGAGCGGCGTCACCGCGCTGATGCTTGCCGCCCAGTGGGGCCACGAGCGGGTCGTCGAGGTGCTGCTTCAGCGCGGCGCGGAGATCAACCTGCAACGCAGCAACGGCGGCACCGCACTGATGTACGCCGCCCAGCATGGCCACGAGCGGGTGGTCGAGTTGATGCTGCGGCACGGCGCTGATGTCAACCTGCAGGACAGCAAAGGCATCACCCCGCTGATGCTCGCCGCCAGCAGCGGCCACGAGCGGGTGGTCGAGCTGCTGCTGCAGCGCGGCGCAGAGATCGACATGCGGAGCAGCAAAGGCGGCACCGCGGTCATGTACGCCGCCCAGCAGGGCCACGAGCGGGTGGTCGAGTTGCTGGTGCAGCGCGGCGCAGAGGTCAACAAGCAGAGCAGCGACGGCGGCACCGCGCTGATGAGCGCCGCCGCCAACGGCCTCGAGCGGGTGGTCGACTTGCTGTTGCAGCGCGGCGCTGATGTCAACCTGCAGGACAGCGACGGCGAAACCGCGCTGATGGCCGCCGTCCACCAAGGCCACGAGCGGGTGGTCGAGCTGCTGCTGCACCGCGGCGCGGAGATCAACAAGCAGAGCAGCGACGGCGGCACCGCGCTGATGAGCGCCGCCGCCAACGGCCTCGAGCGGGTGGTCGACTTGCTGTTGCAGCGCGGCGCTGATGTCAACCTGCAGGACAGCGACGGCGAAACCGCGCTGATGGCCGCCGTCCACCAAGGCCACGAGCGGGTGGTCGAGCTGCTGCTGCACCGCGGTGCGGAGATCAACAAGCAGAGCAGCGACGGCGGCACCGCGCTGATGAGCGCCGCCGCCAACGGCCTCGAGCGGGTGGTCGACTTGCTGTTGCAGCGCGGCGCTGATGTCAACCTGCAGGACAGCGACGGCGACACCGCGCTAACGCTCGCCGCCCAGCATGGCCACGAGCGGGTGGTTGACTTGCTGCTGCACCGCGGCGCGGAGATCAACTTGCAGGACAGCGGCGGCATCACCGCGCTGATGGGCGCCGCCATCCAAGGCCACCCCGCCGTCGTGCTCCGTTTGCTGCGGGCGGGCGCGGATACAAAGTTGCGCACTAAGGACGGCAAGTCAGCGCTGCAGTATGCCAAGAAGAACAGCCACAGCGCGTGCGTCGAGGCCTTCCGGCAGCACGTCGCGGAGGTGACTGCGAGCCGGCGCGAGGCGGCGGCGGGCGGCGCGGGGCGGCACGCCGAGTGCGTGCGCGCCCTCGAGGAGCATGCGGCGGCGGCGAGGGCGGCGGAGGCGGCGGCGAGGGAGGCGGAGAGAGCGGCGGCAGAGGCGGAGGCGACGCGGCATGCCGAGGCGCTGCTGGCGGGGGAGGAGGCGGAGAAGGAGGCGGGGGAGCGCGCCAAGGGCAAGAAGGGGAAGAAGAAGAAGAAGAGGGGGAAGGGAGGGGGGGGCGGCGCTGGGCCGTCGCAGGAGCCCGAGGATGAGGCAGCGCTGGCGACGGGAGAGGAGGCGGAGTTGGCGGCGGCGCTAGAGGAGAGCGCGAGGCTGGAGGTCGGGGCGACGCGTGCGGCGGGGGATCAGGCGCGAGTCGCCGAGGGCGCTTCGTCACCGGCGGCGGAGGCGCCGCCTGAGGGAGAGGAGGAGCCGCCGGACGACTTTATCTGCCCAATCACGACCGAGGTCATGAGCGACCCGGTGATGGCGGCCGACGGGCATGCCTACGAGCGGTCGGCGATCGAGCGCTGGCTCGCGACCAAGTCGACGAGCCCGATGACGGGCGAGGAGCTCCAGCACACTTGCCTCGCCAATCATCACATGCTCCGCCGAATGATTCGAGAGTGGGGAGAGACGCACTCGGCACGATAGTAGGGAAGAAAGACTGGTTGGGTAGTAGTCTACTGGGCTGGGTTTTTAGGCATTGTGGGGTTGGCTCTCCCATCGACCCTCATGACCTCCTGCGGTCTCTGAGATGGACACCAGTGGGTGTGGGACCACAGCCAGGATACACTCGAAGGCTGGGTAAGCAGTAGAGGTCGATACTCGGCGCGTCCCACATGGTCTGTGTCGCTGTCGGCACGCTGTCGACAGGACGTCGAGCGACACCGGTGGCAGTGCCACCCAGGAGTGGTCGGGCGGTCTCCTGTCATGAGAGAGCCACCATGTGATCCGTATGATGATTCCTGACAACCGCCTCAGTCAACTTTCGTCACAGTTCCCGCTCTGAGAGGAGCTGCGGGTCAGTTCGACAGCTGGAGCTGTGTCGCCGGCGTGCGGCGGCCTGCCTCCGGAGGTGCCTCTGAGGTGGACATTTTTTGGTCACCGTGAGAGAACGCGTTTGAATTTTCACTCCGGAACTTCA
>NW_005200492.1:0-3136 GCF_000372725.1 Emiliania huxleyi CCMP1516
TGGCAAGTGCAACGCGCCTCATGTGGGAGAGCGACCGTGCCTCGTTCGCCGGTTATGATCTAGAGTTTGTGGTAGAGATTTCACGTTGTAGAGCGCCTCTACATCGCTCTACATGGGACTCACATCGTCACGCGCCGGATGTAGAGCTCTACAGCGCTCCAGAGCGCTCTACATCTCTACAGCTCTACAGCTCTACAGCGCTCTCCAGCTCTACAGCTCTACAGCGCTCTACACTCTACATCCTCTACACCCTCCCTCAGGCGGCAAGGTCCAGGCCGACCACACGGAGCACCCGAGGCAGCTGGCGTGGCCTCACTCACTCATGAGACATGAACTGTGCTACCCGTCGGCGGGGCCAGCTGCGGTTTCACAACGAGCCGCCCTCCCCTATACATTCACATTTTTGTTGTAGGTCTGTTGTTGGCAAAGCAAGACGCAGCGTAATTCGGGCAAGAATGAGTAAATGACGCGGTATCGGCACGACAAAAGGCGCGAGGTGGCATGAAGGTTGCAGCGAGAATCGGCGAGGGACTGCGAAGGGAGATAGAAAGAGGCAGACGCCCAAGGGTTAGGGTGGGCGACGGCTAGCACCACACTCCTCTCCTTAAAATCCCTGTGTGGTGGCGGCGTGCCGTCCTCCCCTGCTCCCATCCCTCCCTTGGCATGTCTGTTTTCTTTCTTTCTTTGTTTAAAGGCGTGGAATTGCGCACACTAGCGCCCTGCGAGCGCCGAGCGGGGCGGGGCGCGCGCTGTGCGTCTGCGTTCCACCTTGTTCGATCCTCCCCAGAGTCGAACTGGCAGCCACTCGCACCAAGGAGGAATAAATAAATAAATACAACGTACACGCCAAACGAGGGGTGGGAGAAGGACAGGGTCCCCACCTGCACGAGCAGGATCTTGTAAGGACGATCAGGGACACAGGACCAAGGAGGATAAATAAATAAATAAATACAACGGACATCCCAAGCTAGGGCTGGGTCGAGGACAGACACGTCCCCACCTTTGCAGGATTTTGCAAAAGCGAGGGGGGAGGGCGCATCGCCGCGCGGAGAGGGCTGGGCACAGGGCACAGGGGATCTCTCTCGCATAGGATATGCACTCGGCGGCACGAGGGCAAGGCTGGGCGTCCTATGTTTGTGCTCCCCCGCGGACCCCTCGCTCTCGGGCACTAACCATCTGACCACTCATCGACGGGGCTTGGCGAGCGGCCGCGCTGCGGGGCAGGGCTGGTGAGAATGGGCTCTGGCCACTCGCCCGTGCGGTTGTAACCCCGCATCTGTCGGACAGAGGCCTCGACCGCCCCTCGCGGCAAGCTCTCGAGCATCTCGAGCAGCTCGCCCGCCGCCATCGCCGCCTCAAACTGCTCCCTCATGCCGAGCGCGCCGCATACCCTGCGGACCGCCTCCTGCTGCACCTCGTCCGGCGTATCGGTTTCATAGCCGGACGAGTCGGCGGAGGAAGCCCGCTTGGCGGGCGGCGAGTCTCTATCATGAGTGGGCGTTCACGCTCGAACACTTTTGACCGCAGCGAATATGTTCACACCTTGAGCGGAGGCCAATTGATTCGCGATACTCTGGCAAAAAAGGGGTTGGCAACGGGCTTTTGCCCGGGCAAGCCTTCAGCTGGTGCCAACGTACCAAAACGTCCGTCCCGTCGACCAAATACGCGGTCGGTAGAAATGGCTTGCTTGCAAGAATGGGATGCCGACAGGCGTCAGGCGGCGCATGCCGAGAAGTCGCTTGCCGTGCGGGAGCTCGTGCGCCTCTCCCTGCGCGTGCAGTCCACGGGCGTCGTCGCGGAGCTTCATCTCGACACGGCACTGGTTGCTCCGAGCGGCAGCGGAGCTGATCACGAGCGACGAATTCGCCGGGGATGCCAGGCAACAGATGGGCGCGCAGATAATTGGCGTGGCGTCCTAAACAACGCGACCGACGAGCATGCTCAACTGCTGCGCGACGCTCTCTGCGACCCCGACTTTTGTATGCGCTTTGCCATTCGCCGCCGCATTGGCTCAGGGGGCACAGTCCGCTTGCAGTGGCTCTTCCGCACGAATAGCGTTGTTGGCCGCATGCGTCCTGGCATCGGGAGGGTCCGCCTAAGAGGAAGTACGTTCGTAAGAACTGATACATATACTTTTTGTGCGTGGAGCGTCTTCCCCTTTTGCGCAGCAACACCTTAAACTTTTAGGCCCTCCAAATTCGGGTCGGAGCGTAGCGGAGTGGGCCCCGAGTTTGAAAAAGGGCGACGGACGCTTGCGTCCTAGCCTCCAACAACGCCTCCCCGGCGCAGAGGGGCCCCCGGAGGGATGCTCAACCGCTCCACGCCACGCCGCTCGCGGCGGTCCTATTCCCAGCTCCGCTGCGTTTCGTTTTTTCTCACACCACGTGCCTCTGCACCTCCGTTCACGTGCACGAGCTTCTTGAGCCACCCACCCACCCACCCACCTCACGGCCCGGCTGAGGCTTGGAACCACCCACCCACCCCACCCACCTCACGGCCCGGCTGAGGCTTGGAACCACCCACCCACCCCCATCCCCACCCACCCACACCTCACGGCCCGGCTGATGGAGGCGAGGAAACCCACCCCCACCGACCGACCCACCCCCACCACCCAACCAACCGTCCCGGCCACGGGAGACACAAGCAAGGTAGCAAAGCACCCAGCCTCGCGCGCCTTATACAGCACACAGCCTGACCCACAGCCGAGGGTATGGGTTAGGGTTAGGGTTAGGGTTAGGGTTCGGGTCAGAGAGTTCAAGCCGTTGTGCAGCTCCTAAGAACGGGCCGCTTCGGGTCGAATGGAGGAACCAGCGGTCCGTTGACGCGAGCTCTCGGTGAATGCTCCGAGTTCTTGGGGTTAGGGTTAGGGTTAGGGTTAGGGTGAGGGTGAGGGTTAGGGTTAGGGTTAGGGTTAGGGGTAGCTTGTTGTCGTCGTGCCGATAAGACAGAGACACGGGCAGCAGACGCGACCCAAATCGACGCACCAGAGCATGGTTGGGCGTGTGAGCCGCCATCTTGGACTGTGAGGCGAGCATTTGCCACCGGGAGCTCGCCGCCGCCCCTACACCGCCGCCGCCGCCCTCCCGCGGCCAAATAATAGCCCAAGTCGAAGAGTGCGCGCCGCCCTCGGTATCTG
>NW_005200491.1:0-1358 GCF_000372725.1 Emiliania huxleyi CCMP1516
CTGACCATCGCCGCGACCGCAATCGACTCGTTGTCGAAGCCTCCGGCGATGGAGCGCATGAGGTGGCCGGGGTGGATGGCCATGATGGCCGTGGCGAGCGCCGCCGCGTTCGGCTTCCGCGTCACCTCCCACGCCAGCAGCCCCGTGAAGCCCGCCGCGAGCGCGCCAAAGCCGGCGGGCAAAAAGACGCACACATCGTTGAGCGAGGCGGGCCGGCCAACCGCCGCGAGCGCGCTGTGGACGCCCCAGGCGGTGAGCTGCAGGCCGGGGTACGTCGTCGAGCCGACGTGCCGCCCGAGCGGGTACCACACCTCGTGGTCGTACCACGCCTGAAAGGCGCCCCAGCCGTGCGCGACCATGTACTCGGCGGCGCGGAAGTTGAACCACGGGTCAAATTCGTGGATGACGCGGCCGTAGGTGCGGACCGCGTACAGCCGGATGTTGACGGCCTCGAAGAGCGCGAACGCGATCAAGAGGGCGCGCAAGGTGGGGATCAGGAAGCCCCGGGCGGACATATTGGCCCTGTGGCCGGGTGTAGCGTGCGGCAAAAGGACTGGCGGCGCGTGCTAGCACTAACTCAGCGAGAAAAAAGAATTCTTCAAGCAGTCCTTTCTTTCTTTTCACACACACACACACACACACACACACACACACACACACACACACACACACACACACACACACACACACACACACATGCACACACACATGCACAGACACACAGCCCCTTCCCCTCCCCCCTCAAGGGCGAGGACACGCACAGGCCGCACCTCTAGTGAGGCCCGCATAGTATGTGGGAGACTC
The DNA here is from genome assembly GCF_000372725.1 of Emiliania huxleyi CCMP1516. Taxonomy (NCBI): domain Eukaryota; phylum Haptophyta; order Isochrysidales; family Noelaerhabdaceae; genus Emiliania; species Emiliania huxleyi. The sequence goes on from NW_005200491.1 coordinate 805, forward strand.
GTGCCGCCGCCCCTGCCACCCCTGTGTCAGTGTGCCTGTGGTAGGAGAGACTGCCAGCGACAAGCTGGAGGCAGGTCGCTAGACTGAGATGAGACCGCCAGTGGATGTGGGAGTCCACCGCGCACCGCGCTGCGAGCTGTCGTGTCCCTTGTCAGGAGCAGGAGAGCCCCACCTGTCCCCCTCAGATCGTTCTTCCAAAATCCTGCTCGTGCAGGTGGGGACCCTGTCCTCGTCCCATCCCTCGTTTGGCGTGTCTGTTTTCTTTCTTTCTTTCTTTTTTTTCTGCAGGGCGCTGGGAGTTTTTTGAATTCCAACAAGAAATATGCGGATCCGTGAAGACTCCCAGTGCTGACATATGCGTTATAAACGGTCTGCCTTGCACGCGTGCAGCCAGTCGACACAGCAGTCCTTGAGGTAGCGGCGCTGAGTGCAGTCGGCGGCGCAGGAGCAGCTGGACCCGCCTGTAAACTTCCATCCGAGCCACTCCCCCTGACTTGCAGAGGGCCCACCACTGGCCGGCGGCTACTCCCTGCCCGCTGGTCTGTACATAACTC
>NW_005200491.1:2635-4408 GCF_000372725.1 Emiliania huxleyi CCMP1516
CGTCCCTTGGGGCGGCGGCGGCCTGCCGATCGGCAGCGGAGGCGCACGCGGGTCTGGGTAGAGGATCGGGCCCGACCGAGCGTAGCAGCAGCGCGAGCTGCCCTCGCCGAAGAGCGCCGCGGGCGTGCCTGGTGGGGGGAGTGGCAAAGAGTGATAGCAGCTGAGCGGTGGGTAGTGAGTAGCGGCTTAGCAGTGGGCAGTGAGTGCGTGCCGTTGAGGATCAGGAAACCCTCCCCGCGGCACTCGAGCCAGGCGGGCGTGCGCATCGTCGCGTGCGCGCCGTACCGCATCCCGTCCCTCGCGGGGAACTTCGCCGCCACGAAGGAGGTGCCGCGGTGCCGCGCGAGGAAGGAGGAGAGCTCTCGGCCGGTGCGGAGCGCCACGTCGGCGTCCGAGAGGTTGATGACGAAGTCGAGGGAGGGGGCGGCGGCGAGCGCGATGGCGACCGCCTCCAGCAGGACCTCCACCTGCGACGCCGCACCCCATCCGACCGGGCGCCGCTCGAGCAGGTGCACGCGCGGCTCCGAGGCGGCCCAACCGGCGACGGCACTGTGCGCGCGGGCGTCGATGTGGAGGAGGAAGAGGTGCGAAGGCGCGTCGAGCGCGCGCACGAGGCGGGCGACCGTCGCGTGCGCAAAGCGCCGGTGCGCCATGATAAGAAAGGCGAGCGACGCGCGTCCGGGCCCGGCAGGAGCCGGCGGCGGCAGCTGGACCGCCGTCCGCGCCCGGAGCGGCATCCCATCGCCCGCCGCGCGCCGCAGCCGCTCGTCGATGGCGGCGAGGCAGGCGGCGTGTGCGGCGGCAGACGAGGGCTGAGCCGCCGCGTTACGTCCCTCGTGGTCGAGCAGCTGCATGGCCGGCTGCCAGCGACCTCGTCCGTCAGGCAGCCGTCAGGTGTCGCCACTCCAACTCTTGCGCGCCGCGCTCAGGCAGGTCGGCGCTGTGGAATAAGCGGGATGTGTAAACCCGGAGAGACGAGAAAAGAGATCGAAGGAATTTTGTGCGATATGCGCGCGCGTGTGACACTCCTGAGCGGCTCGATGTGTCCCCCGGCCGAGGGAAGCGAGGGCGTGTTTTGTCGTAGCCCCCTGGGTTCGGTTACAAAAAACAAACATCTCTCTAAAACAAACATCTCTCTCTCTCGGTTACACGGTTAGTGCACGGTCGTAACCCCCTGGGTGTGCGGAGGCGAGCTGCTGCGGCCTCGTGAATGATGAATAATGAAATGAATGCGGCCTCGTGGGCTGGCACGGCCGGTTTAGCCGCGCTTCTCCCGCGCGCGCTACTCTAACGCTGAGCGCGTCGGCACCGCGGCTGGCTGGCGGGAGCGAGGCTGACCAGGCAGCCTGAGGGCCCAACTTCAGAATCGTGCTTTTTTGGGTTAGGGACGAGCGCGAAGGACCGATTGCGGTGAAGGACCGCAGGTTAGGGACCGATCGCCGCCGCTCAAGCCAGCGGTTGGTCTTCGTCAGTGATGTTAGCTACGCCACCGTCTACCTCGTGCGACATGCGCTCGCCCGCATCGAGCGAGCAACGTGTTCGACCGAGCGGCTTGCTGTGCGGACGGCTTCTTGTGGCTCTCGTCGAGAGCGTTTTGCGGCCCGGCGGGTGGGAGAGCATGTGTCGTCTGATGTGTCACTGTGTACGTCATATCAGTCTTGATAACAAGTACGGTCGATCCGTTAAAGCGATACACTCGTCACGATCACGTTGGACGGCTTGCACAGAGCTCTGTGCCGGCACGCATCAGGAAGACCGCCGTACGGCAAGAAG
>NW_005200490.1:0-3131 GCF_000372725.1 Emiliania huxleyi CCMP1516
CTCAGCGGGGTCGCAGCTGCTTCTGGAAGGGCACCGAGATGTACCTTTTTGCGCAAATGGTCAAATCAAGGTTTTGTAACGCGAGCTGTGCCACAGTGAAATGGTACTAGCCCATGTGTCTCTCTGCCGCATATTCCATATAGCTTATAGGAGTTGCGTTATTGGTCTTAGGGGACCCCTAGGGTTCTGAGGGCCGGATTTTTTAAGACCTTTTAAGAAACGAGGAGGTTTGGGGGCTTAACTTGCCATTTATTTAAGAGATTGCAGGCACGGGGGGGGATCCTCTTTTAAGACCGTTTAAGAAAATCGGCTTCGCCGGCATGCGTCGCTGGGTTCCGCGCCGTTTTCTCCAATACTGCCGTTATTAGGCACAAACCCGCCTCTGAAGACAAATCTGTAAGTCTGGTGCAGGCCGACTACACGGTGAGCCATACGGACCTTGCAGTAAACCTTTTCCTTCTAAGCAGGGCTACACAATGACCCTATAGTGTGGGGGTGTTCCTGGCGAGTTGTGATGAGTAGGATTAGACTAGCCAATACTATTTTTAAGTTCATATATGAAAATACCAACTTGCCTATGTGCACGTCTCCGCGGCGGCGGCCCGGAGGCGGCCCGGCGGAGCGGTCAGAGCAGCACTGCGCCGGCCGGCGATCGACCCTCGACTATAGTACGGGCTCTATTGAACGGCCTCAAGGTGCTCTCTAGGGCTGCCCTATTCCGCTCGCCCGGCTACGACGCTGAGCTTCGAAGGAAAAGGTTTCGCTCGGCACGGCGTCGGAGAGCAAACTTCAGCGTTCGTCCCATAGTGGAAGCTGGACGCACGTCGGCAAGTGGGCTGCATGATCAGGCGGGCTGCTGCAAAGAAGCTGGGCCCTCTTGGCGCTCGCTCTCGCGCTCTCCATAACGGCGTTGCCCCCTCCCTCCCGCGCCGACGTTGGGCAGCCCGACCACGACAACGCCAGTGCCGCCGGCCTGCAGCTCGAGGCGCCTTTGAATGAGCACGAGAGCCGGTGCACGACGGCGGCGCGGGTGATGCAGCCCAAGGTGACGACGAAGGCGGAGGGGGCGGCGGCGGAGGGGGCGGCGGCGGCGGCGGCGATGGCCGCGGGGTCGGCCCGCCCGCCTTTGCTGCAGGGCTGTGGGCATCATCACAGCTCAACGTGAAGTCAAGGCGCGGAAGCTTCAGTGGGCACTTTTCGCGTCCTTTGCCACGCATATGGTGCCGCGGACCGGTCTACCGGACCCGCCCCTGGTCTTGTTCTCTTCCTCGACTCGACCTTCCGCGATCTTCCTCGACTCGACCTGATGCTGAGTTCCCGCACCAGCTTGCGGACCAGCGCAGCTCAGTGGCAGTGTGCGACCAGGGCCAGTGGTAGACAGTGGACGTGCGTGAGGCTGCTCTCTGAGCGATGGCACTAGCAGGGGCATCATGATTGCCATCGGAGTCACTTGTATTACGACGCCGCCACGCTCGCAAGGGCCGCCTAAGCGCCTAAGCACCCTAAGCACCCCCCGCTTAGGCCGCTTAGGCGCTTAGGCGAGTGACGGCCGGCTGCCCGGGGCCTGGCGTGCCTCCGGGTGGGGTGAGCGCCTGGGAGAGCCACTCTGCAAGTGGTGTGCGAGCGTGTAGCCTTTAGCGTGCAGTCGGCCTGCACTGGCAGGAGCCATACTCGCATAGGGGGCGCGTGCTAGCTGACTGTGCCAGCTTCCCGGCCTCCGGCGTCTACCGGGCGAGCCTCCCGGACCATCGACCTCGGGAGCTCTCCCGCACCGTTTAAGCGTTTAAGACCGTTTAAGGAATCGGCGGCCCAGGCAGCCTTAAAATGGGTCATGGCCCGCTTTAAGCCGTTTAAGCCGCAGGTCGAAGCCGCAGGCGCCCCAGGGCCCACCCTTTTAAGCCTAGGGGTCCCCTAAGTTATTGGTATATTCGTGTATTCAGAATCTCAGATTTCAGTGACTCGTAAGACCGACTGCTAAAACCGATATGAAAAAGAATAATAGGAAATGGTGAAGAGGCACACGACCCGTATAAACGTAAAAGATGGCAGCCCACGCTGGCTACGTAGTGCCATTTCACTCTGACACGCTAATCTTGAAACCGTCTCCAACGGAGCTCCGTGTTGCTTCCAGCGCCCTCCCCCGCGCTCCCTGCGGCCATGGCCGATGCTCCTAGGAAGAGAGGTCATCTGGCTACCGCGAGAGCGACCCAACTCGTCGACATCGTCCGATGATGGTGCCGCAAAGTCAGCCTTCGGAGGCTATCGTGGGGTCGAGCCGGCAGTAGCCGTGACATGTGGTTCCACCACCCCTCGTAGGCTTTGCCTCTGACCGCCACCGTTCCCAGGCTGCCTAATGGGATGGAAAGGAAGGCTCGGCGAGCGTATAGAAGCGTGCTCGACCTCGTCGTGGCAGCCTGCACGGCAGCGCTGGTAGGCGATGAGCGTCGTGCCACCTGACCCAAGACGGGTCGCAGGCGTCGTACCGAGCGTGTCGAGACCGTGTCCTGATGTGATCTGCACGGGTGAGTCACGTCGGCGTCAAAGGAGCGACGTGCGACCTGTCAGAGCTTGATCTCCGATCTCAGCTGCCTCTGCGCGTCCTGGGTATGTACCTTTGTCGCGCGCCGGAGACGACTCGACGCCGCTGAGATCGGAGATCAAGCTCTGACAGGTCGCACGTCGCTCCTTTGACGCCGACGTGACTCACCCGTGCAGATCACATCAGGACACGGTCTCGACACGCTCGGTACGACGCCTGCGACCCGTCTTGGGTCAGGTGGCACGACGCTCATCGCGCCTGCCAGCGCTGCCGTGCAGGCTGCCACGACGAGTTAGAGCACGCTTCTATACGCTCGCCCAGCCTTCCTTTCCATCCCATTAGGCAGCCTGGGAACGGTGGCGGTCAGAGGCAAAGCCTGCGAGGGGTGGTGGAACCACATGTCACGGCTACTGCCGGCTCGACCCCCACGATAGCCTCCGGAGGCTGACTTTGAGGCACCATCATCGGATGACGTCGGCGAGTTGGGTCGCTCTCGCGGTAGCCAGATGACCTCTCATACTAGCATCATCGGCCATGGCCGCAGGGAGCGCGGGGGATGGCGCTGGGAGCAACACGGAGCTCCGTGGACGCG
>NW_005200489.1:0-3129 GCF_000372725.1 Emiliania huxleyi CCMP1516
CCGCCGCCGCCGCCGCCGCCGCCGCCTCGCTTTGCCCTCCCCGCGGCCATCGCCCCAGCGGCAGCCGATGCGTCGGTGCCGCCAGGACGGAACAATAACCGTCCAAGTACTTCGCAGTTAGTTCATCAGCGCTCGTTGTTAATTAGGCGGGGCGGCGCAGCGGCCGGCTGTCTCGGGTTGCTCTGCTTGCGCGCGGCGCCGAGGCTTCCCACTTTGGAGGAGGGTCGGCAGACAAAGGGGAGGAGGAGAAGGAGGAGGAGGAGGAGACGGAAGGGCAGGGCACCTACCTGATCTGATCGCGGGCGACAGGTGAAGCGCTCGTAGAGCGACGCTGTCTGCTGTCCCATGCTATCCAGGGCTTATCGATGGCAAGGGAGAGCGAGAGCGAGAGGGCGGGCCGGGCGACCGCGCTCGCAATTCGTGTCGCATCGCGTGGCGGCACGCGCATGTTTATTTTGCGACAACTTTCTTGCTGTGTGCACAGTCCCTGCTGTTCCCCCTGTCGCAACTCGCGCAACTATGGTACCCCATTCACTCTACAGCCTGAGGGGCGACCGCCACACTGGGGCGTGTGCGGACCGTTTCTTACGCTCGAGTCTCGACTCACGAACCGCCCTCCCCCGCGGCCTCGGCGCCTCGATGAAGGGGGCGCTAGCAACCCTCCCTGGACCGCGTCCCGGTGTCTGGAGACTCTGGAGACGCAGGCCCGCCCTCTCGCCCGCCGCGGCGCGCTCCTGTCCCACGTGCGCCGAAGAGGGCGAACGGCACGATACGAAAAGGCAGGGCGAGGCGGATGGAGAAAGAAGTGCCGAGCGGAGGCCATGGTGTGGAGGGGAGGGACGGGAGGACGAAAGAAGCTAGGGCGAGGAGGACGAGCAGCCCGCACAGGTCGCGAGCAGACAGCGCCTGCTGGCCATTTCGAGACATTCGCAAAGAACGCTAGCTACATGGGAGGGCTTCGTGAAGGATGGATTGAAAAACATTCGAACAAAGAAGAGGCGACGGAAGGATTCAAGGAACCGGTGCAGAGGATGCAGTGACGTGACCCCCCCCTCACTTACCCCACACGCACACACACACACACACACACACACACACACACCGCTCACCCACGCGCACTGGGCCTTGCACTTTGAATGCCGTGGGGCTCCTGTCGTCAGACGTGGAGACGCGAGGGTTGCCCCCCCTTGCCCCACCACCTCGTGTGTGTGGAGAAGTTTACCTTACCTTACCTTACCCACGCGCACTGAGCCTTGCACCTTTAATGCCGTGGGGCTCCTGTCGTTAGACGTGGAGACGCGAGGGTCGCCCCCCCCTGCCCCACCACCTCGTGTGTGTGGAGAAGTTTACCTTACCTTACCTTACGTGCGCCGACAGAACCCCCCACCCCCCCAAGCCCCATCCCCCATCCCGCCAAACCCGCGCGCGCCCCCACCGTCACCTCTCGCTGTACGTCATGCTTCGCAGCCGCAAGGGCTGTTGCTCTCTGTCATGCTCGTGCGGCCATCCCGCCGGGCCCCGCGCCCTTGCCGCCCGGCCGGGGCTGGAGAGGCTCATTCGAGGTCGATGCCGCGCTCCTCGCAAACAGCCACCAACTCAGGCTGCGTCAAGTTCTTGTTGTCCACCATGAGCAACTGCACGCGAGGGGTTACCTTGCACCGCTCCCCCGCCATGCCCAAAAACCCCCTTCCCCCTTCCCCCCCCCTCCACCCTCGCCGCTCAAACCCACCCGCCCCCCCGCCCCCCCCCCTCTCCTCCTCCTCCTCCTCACAACACCCACCCGCCCGCCCGCCCACCAAACCCGCACCCGCGCGCGCCCGGCACCCCTGTACGTCGTGCTCCGCAGCCGCAGGGTCTGCTGCTCTCTGCCGTGCTCGCGCGGCGGTCCCGCAGGAACCCGCGCCCTTGCCGCCCGGCCGGGGCTGGAGAGGCTCAGCAGAGGTCGATGCCTCGCTCCTCGCATACGGCCACCAGCTCAGGCTGCTTGTTGCCCACCCAGAGCGTCTGCACGCGAGGGGAGGTGCGATCAGCATTGGGCGGGGGAGGGGCGTGTGGCGAGGGGGGCGTCTCGCGCCTTCAGGCTCGGGGCGGCCCCCTCCTTGAGGGTGGCGGCCAGCGCCTTGCAGCCCTCGTCGCTAATCTTGTTGCCGCGGAGATTGAGCCACTCGAGCCGCGGCGCTGCCCCGCTCGCGAGGACCTCCGCCAGCTGCGCCGCCTCCGCGTCGCCCCAGCCGAGGCCGTCGTATTTCAGTTCGGTCGCCTTGCCAAACTGCTCCTTGAAGGCGGCCTCGTACAGCCGCTTCACCAGCGGCTTGTCGTCCTTGCCGTTGGTGAAGCTCTTCGTCTCCAGCTCCGCCGCGAACGCAGACGGCAGCAGCGGAGGGCGCCGGCCGCCGTCCTGGGTGCAGTCGCCGAGGAGGCTGTTGAGGCCGTACTCCACGCCGGCGCGCATCTTGCCGAGGTCCAGCGAGAGGTAGCCAGCCTTTGTCAGGCCCGCCCAGCTGGCCTCGGTGTAGCACCAGCCGCGGTCAAAGTACTTGGCCACGTTGGTGCCTTCGGCCTGGTCCTCCGCCTTGTGGCCGTCCGGGAAGGAGGTCAGCCGCAGCACCCAAGTGTGCTGGTGGGAGTAGAGCGTGCCGAGGCAGCTCAGCCCCTGCTTGAAGAGCGCGTTCTGCTCCTCGGTGCGCATGACGCCGTTGGCGGGGTCGGGGTGCTGGTGCAGCGAGCCGAAGTCCCAAAACACGCCGAGCCGCGGGATGAGGGGTTTGCCGAGCGAGGGATGGTCGCTGAGCAGGGCCTTGAGTGCCCTTGCGACGCGGGAGAGGTTGGCTCCGCGCGGGTCGGGGTGGTCCTTGGTCAGCCACGGGTAGGAGAGCGCGGCGACGGGAAGGCTGCCATACTCGGTGGTCGCCTCGACGAGGTCGGCGAGGGAGACGAAGGCCTCTTTGGGCAGCGCCTGGCGGTGGGCGAGGACGCCGCCCGCCTCGGCGTGGCGGATGATCCACTGCGCGTCGAGGAGGGCGGCGGCGCCGCTCGTGAGGACCGGCTCTAGGTCGCCGCCGCCCCACTTGCGCCACCCCTCCAGCATCGTCTCGCTCACGCCGAGATCGGTGGCAGAGGCCAGGGCGG
>NW_005200488.1:0-1560 GCF_000372725.1 Emiliania huxleyi CCMP1516
CCGACGCACTATCTCCTCCGTCGACCGCCGCCGCCGCATCACCTTGACCGCATACACCTTGCCCGTCTTCTTGTGCGTCGCCTTGAAGACGGTGCCGAAGGCGCCCGCGCCGAGTTCCTCACCCATGATATAATCGGACTCAAACGCACGGCGTTCGCCTGCCGCTTGCTCCGCCTCTGCTGTAGAGGAGTATGCCGTCGAGGCGGCGGCTGCAGCAAAGCCGCCGGCGAGGGAGAGAGCAAGCCTGCTGCGCGCACCCGAAGCTCGGCGCAGGCAGCGGAGGAGGCGGCGCGGCTGCAGCGGCCGCAAGCTGGGCTGCAGCCAGCTGTCTGCAGCGACTCGGCGCCACATGGCTCGGCGCGGCTGGCGCCACATGGCTCGGCGGGTGCGCGCTGGACAAAACTAGCCCCGGCCGGCCCGAAAAACGCCGAGGAGTATAATCGCCGAAAGAAAAAATCATGGCCGTACTGCCGCAGCGATGCTTCATCAGATATTCGACAAATACAGCTCGCACACCAGAACAGACATGCAGCGCGGGCGCGGCACTTACCACATAGACGCATGCGACAAACGACAACGAACACGACAAAACATCAGGAGTACGCACACCGACCGAAGTCAAGCTATAACACGTAGTCACACCCACATCATTCTCGCTGACGAGATCATTTGGTACAGACAGACAAGGCGCTCCTCCGCAAGAGCTAAACTGCGCCTCAGAGAGTGCGATCTCTTCACACGCGCCACCCAACGGCGCCCTTGGCAAGCATCACTCCGCGCAGCCTTCTTCCTCATTCTCTTTCGCGAGCAGCCGCACCGCGAGCACCGCCGCCTGCGGCGGCAGCGGCGGCTCGCAGCACCCCGCGCCGCCGCCCTCCGCCTCGCCCTCCCCAGTGGCGGCGGCGGCGGCGGCGCGCACCTCGCCCGCAGTGCGCAGCCCCGCAGCGACGAAGGCGACGGCCGCCGACCGCGCCTCTCTCTGCGGTAGCGACGGGAGGGTCGCCCGCAACCTGTTCGGTGAAAGCACCACGGTCACACCAAGGTCCAGGGTGCGAAGCCTGTCTCGGTGGAGTGTGCTCGGCGCGCTCGCGTGGATGCGCGGCGTGCGAGTGTGCAGGGCCTCTGGGGCGCGAGGAGGAGGCGCAGCCGAGTGTCTGTCTCCCCGAGCGCCGGTCGGGTGCGCGTGCTCCGCATCTAGGGCCACGAGATGTGGGGAGATATGGGGAGATGTGGGACTGTGCTCCGCATCTAGATGATGCATCTAGGGCCACGAGCCAGGCGGAGAGGTCTCGCACGCGCGCGAGGTCGTCCGCCGGCTCGTCGTCGAGTGCGATGACGTGGTCTGCCACAAGGTCGAGCGTGCCGACCCGCATGCCCACCGGCCGCCCGAAGGCAGGCTTGCTCGCGAGCGCCTTGCTCAGCGCGCAAGTGAGGCCGCCTAGCGTACCCATGCGCGCAAGTGAGGGGCTCGAGAGCGGCCTCTTGCACCGCCATCCCGCACCCCGCTTCAAGGCGCATGGGCAACCGCGCACAATGCAGCTGACTCAGCCAGATACGTCG
>NW_005200488.1:3910-5477 GCF_000372725.1 Emiliania huxleyi CCMP1516
GCCGGCAAAAGGGGGGAGGGTTAATCGGGAAAGTCAGATGTAATATTAGAGAATTGGGGTGCGAATCCAAGAGGGACCGGATTGTGGACAATCTGCTTTCCGACGCGGATGTGCCTGCGGGGGCGGGGCGCTCGGTGGGTGAGGTAGGCGGCAGAGGCGCGAGGAGGGCGAGGAGGGGCGAGCGGCATGGCGAGCGGCGGAGCAGGCGACAGGGAGAGACGGGCGACAGGGAGAGCGGTGGTGGACGGCATGGAGAGCGGTGGTGGACGGCATGGGGTCGCGCAGGGGGTGCAGCAGCGCACCGCTGCCGGATGAGGACGCGCGCGTGGTGGATCGACTTGGCGAGGCCAAGCTTGAAGACCTGTGTCTGCAGCCGGCGCTCCATAAAGTCCTGCGGCGGCGGGGACGCATCACTCAGGCGCCTGGATGCCAGGTTGGCTGGCGCGGCAGCGCGCCCTCTCCCCCCCCCCACTGCCGCAAGTGCACGCGCGGCGGTCCGCCCCTCTCGGCGCGGCGAGACGGCCACCGCCTCCCGCCGCGGCGCCCTCGGCCAATCGGGCACCTCTCGCCACGTCCGGCGCGCCGCCCGGCGGGCAGGGCCTCTCGCGCTCTCCCTGCGCGCACCGCGGGTTTCAGCGCGAGCACATAATCGAGCTGCGCCTTGGACTCGTCGAGCACGCCCAGGCGCACGAGGCGGCGCAGCAGGGCGTTGCCCTCGAACAGCCGCTTCGGGTCCTTGTCCTCCAAGGTGAGCAGCACCCGGGCCGCCTTGCGGATGCGGGCGAGCGTCAGCTGCGTGCGCCAGACCTCGCGCTTGTTCTTGAGGCCAAACTCGCCGATCAGCTTCATCTCGATGTCGAGGCGCTGCTTCTCGAAGGGGCGGCGCGGCGTGCGCGCCGTCTTGCCATGGTTGCGCAGGAAGCTGGCGTGCGGCATGCCCAGCGCAGCGCAGCTCTGAAGGCACGCGGAGGGATGGTGGGAATTTTTTATCGCGTTGTCTCTCTTTTGTGGGACCGTGCGATGTCAGAGGTTGGTTTCGCGTTCATGACAGGACATGGGGTTGAGCGCCTTGAGCGAGACAGTCCGCAACTTACGCGACAGCTGGGCTGAGTGTGAAGAGAGCACGCTCGTCAACAGACGACAGGCCACTCTCCTCAAGGGCATAGATGAAATGTGTGGAGGTGTGGCCAGCTGGCACCTATCGCTGTTGTGAGGGTCTAGGACTAGGTGCGCGGGCGCGCGGGTCAAAGTCGGCGGCAGCGGGAAGTGCTTGTTCGTCATGCTCGCCCATCTACCGTTGCCACTTCGCCCTGCACTAGCACACACTCGTCACGAGCTAGCTTTGGGGTGCGCCAAGCCAAGAAAAAGAAACTCGCGCACCAGACAGCACGCACCCAGAGCCTGCTGTCAGCAGCAGAGGGCGCCTGCGCCTCTGCTCTTGCCGCGGAGGCGTGCCCGCCCCACCCCACCCCGTCCCCGCGACCGGGCGGCCGCCCCACCAGCGCTGTCCGCGCGCTCTGCCGCGCGTCGAATCGGCGCGCGCGGCAGCCGCGGCGTCGCGGCGGCG
>NW_005200487.1:0-3126 GCF_000372725.1 Emiliania huxleyi CCMP1516
CAGTGTCCATCAAGGGAGGCCACGCGAAGCGTGCCTGGGCTGGTGTTCGGACGCCTCGACGCCGACACCACGGGGCTCATCGGTGAAGAAAAGGTGACCTTGTAACGAATCGTCGCGGGCGGGAGGGAGCGCCCTTCTCGTCGATGGGCTGCTGCGGCTCCGTCAACATCGCGCCAGAGACGGATCTCCCTCCTCCGGAGTGGGGCAAGCCACTCAAGGTGCGCCTCAAGAAGAAGGGCTTCTTCAGCGCCGACTACGACGTTCTCGTGACGCTGGCGGATGGCGAAGAGGTCAAGTGGATGCTGCTGGACGCGGTCGGCTCCTTCTGGGATAAGGGTTACTCCTACTTCCTGAAGCATAGATCGCCTGGGCAGGTGGACGCGGCGGGCAAGAAGACGAGTACGGTGCTCGGCGCGGTGAACATCAGGGGAGAATGGGACGCGTTCTCCTTCAAGGTATCGGGAGGCGACCGCGACCTTGACATTGGTCCCTATCTTGACCTTTGGGACGGGAATGTGGACTGGGGCATATCCTCGTCGCAGAGGATGTGGGCAACCTGGACCCTCTCCAAGCGCGCAGTGCTGTACTCTGATGAGGCAATGACCAACCAGATTGGTTGGCTCGACGTGACTGGGAGTGGGACGTGGTTTGAAGAGGCGCACTGCCCCTGTCCTCATTCAACTCCACACGTGGCACGCTGCCACTGTGGCCCGCTACGCCGCCCTTGACTCCATCCTTGCTCCTGCCCGCCCAGGTGCGTACGCGCATTGTGAACGACACAGACGCGGATGGGAGGTCAGTCACGCGGCACGAGCAGTATCGGCACACGGACTGCAAAACGCGCGGCTTCCGGTACAAGTTTAACATCTTCAACACTCCCATGACAATACGCTACTCGGACAATCTCGCCGGAGGTCGGTTTTGGGAAAAGACGGCACTGAAGATCAAGGCTGTCAATGCTTTCGCTCCCGACGTTCCGCTTTTCAAGTGCACTGGTGACGGTGAGCAAACCTGCTCCATCGAGACCTTTGAGAACTCGGACCCAGTCTCGACCTTGCTGGCTGCGTACGCTATATCGTGCAAGCTTGACCCAAAGGACTTCAACCATCGCGCAGACTCGATGTGTGAGAGGAACTTGTGGCTCGGCATGCCGCCGGGAATGTCCAATTTTGTGGGCATGCCGGAGGCGGAATTTGAGGCTCGCTTTGCATCATACTCGGCGCCTGTGCCCGTGGCCTTCGCCACCCAGGTCGCCGCCTTTGCGCAAGGCTAGTCGATGCCAGACGCTCCTGCTACTGCTGCTCGTGCTCTAAGCTAGGTGCTGGGAGATAAAGCTTAAACGCGGCGAGCTCGCACGCCTTTCACGTTATACGACATGTTTATGTTATTTTAGGAAGCAGACAAAAAGAACACAGCACACGCAGGACGCACATCTCACCATAAGTTATTGAACCGCGCCCGTGTGGCGGCATTCGCGCGCCATGTACCTCCTATGGCTTCACACACCTGCCCAACCATTCATGCAGCACAGTATGGGCGCATGAGGTATGGGCGCATGAGCGTCAGCCCAGCCCTGCCAGCCGAGCTGGCCGTTGGCAACTTGGGCTCGCTGCGCGCCCTCCTCTCCGGGCGGCGGACGCGCGGCACGCTCGACGCGCGGCAAGACACCGTCACGCAGGACACGCTGCTCACCTGGGCCGCTCGGCACGGGCAAGCCGAGGCGGTGCGGCTGCTGCTCGAAGCCGGCGCGAGCGTTGGGGCGACGACTGGCGGCGGCGCTTCCGCGCTGTACATCGCGTGCCAGGAGGACTACCCCGAGATCGCCCGGCTGCTCCTCGAGGCCAGCGCGGCGATCAACCATGCCGCGGAGGACGGCGCCACGCCGCTGCTCAGGGCGTGCCAGGAGGGCTACCTCGAGATCGTCCGGCTGCTTCTCGAGGCCGGCGCTTCGCTCAACCAGGCCACGGAGGACGGCACCACGCCGCTATTCGTGGCGTGCCAAGAGGGCCGCGTCGAGTGCGCCCGGCTGCTCCTCGAGGCCAGCGCGGGGGTAAACCAAGCCCGCGACACTGGCGCCACGCCGCTGTTCATGGCGTGCCAGATCGGCCACGTCGAGTGCGCCCGGCTGCTCCTCGAGGCCGGCGCTGCGGTCGACCAAGCCCGTGTCGGTGGCGCCACGCCGCTGCTCATGGCGTGCCACAACGGCCACTTCGAGGTCGCCAAGCTCCTCTCCTCCTACGGCGCCTCGCGTGCCGCAATGCCGCCCTTTGGCACGCCCGAGGAGATTGCGAACCGCGACGGCCACGCCGACCTCGCCGCCTGGCTGGTCGCCAGCCGCGGCTGGACGCCGCTCGCGCACCTTGAGACCCTCACCGCCGCCCGCACTCTCTCCCTGCTGCGCAGCGGCGCAAGCCTGCACGAGGGCGAGCCGACGCCGCTGCAGCGCGCCGCGGGCGGCGAGGGCGAGGCGGCGGCGCTGGTTCGGCGGGCGGCGGCGCCGTGGTCGCCGGCAAACCACTCGCTCTTCCCCGCGGCGGCCCGCGCGCGGGCGGCGCTCCTCGTCGTCTCGCTCTACGAGATCCACGAGCGGCACCATCTCGACTCGGCAGGAAACACGAACGGCATCGCGGCGCGCGACTTTGTCACGTGCGTGCTGCGCTTCGCGATCACGCGCGAGACGGAGTAGCGGAGCACTGCAGTGGCCCTGCTCTCACCTTGGCACCGCCGCAGCGGTGCCTCTCCTGTTGTTTAGCACTCAACCGTGACGATCGGACTGCGAGTCTGCGTGCCGTCCGTCCGCGAGCTCCCTCCTCCCTGCCCGGTTGCACTGGGGAAGAGCATGCGCAGACCGCAGTAGCTTGTACTAATAAACGTAACAATAAATAAAAGACACCTCTACTACAGGAGAGGTCCCCGCCCGCGTTTGCGGTATCTTGATTCTTGTAATGCCACATACCAATAACCATTCCTCGCGGACTGCTCGAGCTCATCGAGCACCGGGGTCGAATCGGCGGGCGCGACCTCCTTCATGATGCCGGTAAAGTTGAGCTGTGTGAATGCTGCGCGAAGAATATTTTTTTCGGGCCTTTAACCATCCGGAAGATTTCTTCTTCACCACCCGCAAAT
>NW_005200486.1:0-3122 GCF_000372725.1 Emiliania huxleyi CCMP1516
TTGCGACCTGCTTTGAAGGCGCCTCGAAGCTAGCTCCGGCAGCACGATGGTGCGGGTTCATCGCGTGTCTTTTCCTGCGGCCCACTGTGAAGTCGGGATCTGAGCTCTCGTTTTAACACAGCCCGTAAGGTGCCCCGCCGGGGTGCCGGTTCGTTTTCCGCCCACGAACATGACCTCGGAGAACGCATTAGCCGCCCCGGCACTGCCTCCGATTCCGGCCGTATCGGCCATTCGCTGGGGCGGCTTATGCGTTTCGCGACATAATAGCTAAAACTCGAGCCAGAGCTATGGGCGCCGAGTTCGCCACCCAATTTGTGTTAAAACGGAAGCAGGGCTTTTGGTTCGTTAACTGTAGACCACACGGACGCGCGGCCGGCGGCTGAGAAGGCCACGCAGCCCCTCTTCCTGGTCACTGACGGGAGCACTGGTCGGCGTGTAGACCCCAAGATGGCGCTGTTCGCGCCTCCCGTCCACCACTACCGATCAGGTGGCCGGCCTGGGTGCCCCCCCGGCGGGTGGGAAAGGGCGCAGAGCTCCGCTTCATTGCCTACCCCTGTAGTTTTGACATAGTGACCAGCCTACAGCCTTCATTCTTCATACACAAGTTTCACAGATGACAGTGAAGTCAGAACGCACACAAGACGAAGACCCATTGAGGTATGAGGAAAGCTAAGAGACCGCGCCGCCACACCTCCGTCTCCATACGACACACACTCTCACTGACATCTCAAGCCCGAAGATGGTAAATGCGCCTGACGAGCACGTACAGCGCCCGGCGCGCACACAGAGACTGCACACCCAAGGTCGCGCGCTCTCGCGCGCGCAAACAAGTCACGGCGCAAACGGGAGCGCGCCGTCGTCGTCGTCGCGGACGCCGCCGCCGTGGTCACTGCCCGGGCCATCAGGCAGCACGACGTGCCTGCAATTAAGGTAAGGCACGGTAAACGAATCCATTGGGTAGAGGGACAGGAGCCCCACGGCATTCAAAGTGCAAGGCCCAGTGCGCGTGGGTGAGCGGCGTGCGTGCGTGCGTGCGTGCGTGCGTGCGTGCGTGTGCGTGCGTGCGTGCGTGCGTGCGTGCGTGCGTGCGTGGGGGGGGTCACGTCACTGCATCCGCTGCGGTGGCCTGCGTAGTGAACACGCACGCTGAGCTCAGCCATCCTTCCGAATGGAACGCGTGTCTCCAGACGGCTCAGAATACTAAGGGGCATCTGGAGGTGTGCAGCATCTAGCTGATGGCTGGCCGAGCCCTCGAGGCCGGGCGGCGAGGCGAGCAGCGCTGCCGCCGCGCGCCGCATGTCCTCGCCAAGAGCCGCCTCATCCCCTGCCTCTTGCCCCTCCTCGACGGTTGGTGTACCTCCACCGCCGCCGTCGCCACAGCCCGTCTCAGAAGCGAGGCCGGGCCTTGCCTTGGCGCTCGCGTTGAGGAGGAGCTGCACCAGCCGCGTGTCGCCCGCCCTCGCCGCAATCTCGAGCGGGCTCGCGCCGTCGCCCGACGTGAGGTGCACCCACGCGCCGGCTTTGAGGAGTGCGCGCGCGGCGTTAAAGTGGCCGCCGTGCACCGCGCGGGCGAGCGGCGCGTAGCCGGAGCCGTCGGGCATGTCAGGAAGCGCGCCCTCTTCCAGCGACCTCGCCACCGCCGCCTCATCACCGAGCGCCGCGGCGCGGGAGAGCGCCGTCCAGCCGTCGTCAATGTAGCGGTCGGCGCCGGCGCGCGGGCACCACGACTGGCGCGCGTGGCCGGTCGAGGCCTCGTAGTGGAGCACGCGCGCTTGCGCGTGCGTCAGTGTGATGAAGGTGGAGAGCATATTCGTGGACGACACTCTCGAGGTTCTCGAGGTTGATATCCTTTGGCCGCGTTGGGTAGCGAGGATTGGTGTGACGCACGCAGGCGTGGTTCTGACGGCCGACCGTCAGTGCTCCCCCCCACTTTTGGGAGATGTTTCGGCGTCTGATCGAAAAAAAGGCAAGGGTTGATCGCCTGCGGTGCGGAGTGTGTGTGTGTGAGAGAGAGAGAGAGAGAGAGAGAGAGAAACCGCCAATGGCCGTTATCCGTTAGTGCGGACGTCGCCGCGGCTCGCCTCTGCCGCGGCGGCTGCTGCGCGCACGCGGCGGCGCCGCTCTCTCGCGAGACGGCTGGCGACGCGGCTCGCCGCCGACGTACGGTGCGCTTGTCCGACGGTCCGCGGCGTGGCGTGCGCGGCGCTGAGCGCCGCTCTGCGAGCGCCTCTGCGCCTGCACTGCCTGTCTCTGTTGCTGGTGGTGGTGGTGGTGCTGCTGCTGCTGGTGCCGATGCTGCTGCTGGCGCGGCGCGGCTGTGCGACTGGGCTCGACGCGCGCGTCGCGAGCGTCTGACGCGGCGGGCGGCGTCGGGCAGGTGCGCTTCTCTCTCGGGTGGTGGTGGTGGTGCTGCTGCTGCTGCTGGTGGTGCAGGTACTGCTGCTGGTGCGGCGCGGCTCTCCGACGCGACTCGATGCGCGCGTCGCGGCTATCTGACGCGGCGGGCGGCGTCGCGGGCGGCAGCGGTGGCGGCTCGCGGGTGGAGGTGGAGGCTGGTGGCTGTGGTGGACTTTGAGTTTATTTCATGGTCGTGTACGGGGACCGGGGGGTCAACCGGGAGGCAGGGGGTTCAACCAGGCGACGGAGGACCGTGGGCCATCGCGGGGACCGTTCGCCCGGAGGGCGTACTGGGCTGATCCGGATGGTCTTCACGCCGGTGGGAGGCACCGAGGCGTCTTGGACGCTCAGCTCTACCTTAAGCTCCTGAGGGGCGCGTGGTTTTAACCACGTAGTAGGACTACAACCCACCACAGACACCCTCCCCACTCCTCACGTGTACACACTCCCTCACCCTCTCCTCTCTCCTCTCTCTCTCTCTCCTCTCTCTCTCTCCTCTCCTTGTCTGTGCTGTCTGCCTGACTCAGGCACTAACTCTGCCGATGCGTGATTGTGTGTGGGCTGCTCCGAGGGGGCCCTCTGTGCGATCCGACGGGTAGGGGGGCTGTGCCCGGGCGGTGTCCGGTGTGGAGTCCCCTTCTGATCCCGCCTGGGATGTTGGGTGCGAGGTCGTGGAAGCTTCGATCCCAAGGGGGGGAGCTGAGCCCACTCGATAACCAACTCTC
>NW_005200485.1:0-3122 GCF_000372725.1 Emiliania huxleyi CCMP1516
ATTGACAAGCTGCCGAATCACGTGAGAGTCGTGATTTTCTTGTTGGTTTTCAAAAATATCTCTCTCTCTCCCAAATCAAACACTCTGTGGCAAAATAACTGAATAGAGCACGACACGGCCCGATTTCTTCTCTGGGTCGCGTACACCTCCCGCCGTTCGGTGAGCTTGCGCCTTGTGGTATGCCGATGGCAGCCCACGTGTGGCGGACGGCATGCACAGGGGTGTTCATGGGGTCCCGTACCATGCGGAATCGACCCTATCCAGTGCTCAAGTGCTCAAGAATAGAGCCGGCATTTCAATGTAGAGAGGAATGGGCGACGCACGAACACCAGACAAGAAAGAGGAACCACAGCGCGCACTCCGCCCCGCTCGCAGGGCGTGCATCACAACCCAGAGCACAACAGGCACTGTAACTCCTCGGGGTTTCTGGGGACTCTTGATTTTTTGTGCGTCGCCCTGCGAATCCCAATCCCGAGTGCGCCCGCCTTCTGCCGGGAGGAGTCGTAAAAGGTTTACCGGAAATCCCCCTCGCCGCACAAATGGCGGCCGTCGGCCTGTCGCCGCCCGTGCCGCCGCCGCCGTCGCCACCGGCGCCTCTACCCCCTCCGCCGTCGCCTCCGAGACCGTTGCCTCCGCCACCCTCGCCTCCGGCGCCGCTTCCTCCGCCACCCTCACCTCCACCCTCGCCGCTTCAACTCTCTCCCTCTGCAGATGAGGAGCGTGAGAGGGGAGGCCCGGCAACGCCGCCAAGCTCGCCTCCCGGGACAGCAGCAGAGCAGGTGCTCCAGTTATGGCCACCGCCGCAAACGCCGCCCTCGCCGCAAACGCCGCCACTGACGATATTGCTATTGCCACCGTCGCCGCCACCGCCGTCGCCGCCTGCGCCTGCGCAACCGTCGCCGGTGTCGAGACTTCCACCTCCACCAGCTGAGGTCATATCACGAGCAACGCCGCTCCCGCTGCCTCCGCCTTCTCCGGCACCACCGCCACCACATCTGCCGCCGCCGTCATTGCCGTCGCCGCCGGGAGTGCCTTCGGCGCGTGCTTGCTGCCTCCAGCACCTTCCCGCTTCCCTAACGCGATATGCGATCCCAACGACACTGCGTCATCTATAGGCGACGCTCGCTGGAACGTGTGCCACCTCCCAAAGCGGATGTCACCCACCACTTCACTGCCCGTTCCCCATCCCGCACTCGTTCGGGGAGAAGCAGCCTCTGTGCACATGTGCATGTGCATGTGTGGGAGATTGCATGCACGACCATCAGCATCTGCCACAGGCGTTCACCCGACGGCGGGTCCGATGGCGCTGATCTGTCGCCTCTGTCGCCACCGCATCCTGGGCGAGCAGGGCACTGCATCCTTCTCCTGAGCAGTTCTCGGCCATATGTAGGTGGCTCTTGACTCTCGCGGTGAGACTGCCAATGACGCTGCCCCGCCTCGACATCAAAGTACTCCGAGTACTCGTCGACACGCGACACAAACCAAGCCCGGTGCTTGCGCCTTCACAGGTGCCTGCAGCGCTGCTATTCATCGGAGTTCGATCGAGACGGAAGTCTCAAAGCGGCCGCCTCTCGCTCAACGAGACGTCGGGGAGGGGCGAGGCGGAGCTGGGTCGAGTGGACTCTGCCCAGGAGGCGATGTCCGACGATGCCGCAGCCGGGCCGGCCGCCGTCCCGCTGAGCGACCTGTACGCAAACAGCCTGCGCGTCTAGTGCCGCCCGTACACCTCGCACACCCACTTTTGCGGCGCGGCCCGAGGCAGCCCACCACAGCGATCGCTTTGTTGTCTCAGCGAGCGCGATGCCTTTTAGACATGCTTTTTAGATTGAGCCACTTCCCTTTTTTCACACACAAATGCCTTAGCTTTGCAAAAAGAGACTCAGGACGAACCCGGGAGTCAGAGGTGTTCGCAATAACCAATATCAGAGGTGTCCCGCTCTTATCGTTATAGTTTTATATAGAAGTTTAAGAGACCGAACCAGTCCGCGACATCACGGTGATATTAACCGAACGACAACGAGACACAAACCCCCTTGACGGTGTGAAGCTGACGCACAAACTCTTCGGAGTTCTCCTCTCGCAACAACCAACATCCAACACGTCGAAGAGAGTAGACTCACATAAACAAAACAAGCACTCCTAGAAGCACTCCTCTCTCTCTCTCTCTCTCTCTCTCTCTCTCTCTCTCTCTCTCTCTCTCTCTCTCTCTCTCTCTCTCTCTCTCTCTCTCTCTCTCTCTCTCTCTCTCTCTCTCTCTCTCCCCCCCCCCCCCCCTCTCTCTCGCTAGGTAGGTAGGTAGGAAGGTGAAGAACCGTCAGGCTCGGACTGGACACCAGCGCGGTATGGGTGGACGCGGGACAGATGATGACGACACGCACGAGCGACACACAGACACAAACAAGCTCACAAGACACACAGCCAGTTGGCTGCCACACACCCTGAGTTGGCGTACACATAACTCAGGGCCACATCCTCCCTGTCGCCCCCCCCAGCACTCCAAGGTGCCAAACGAACAAACAAGGGCACAACGACACAACAGACGACAGGAAATGACATGTGAGACTAGAGCAGCTTGCTCCGCCTCTAGCCATCTCGCCGCCAGCCGCAAGGCATGGACGAGACCGTGTGTGGGGTCATGTGAGGTGTCTATGGACGCCCTCCTCAGAGGCTAGCGGCCAGCCGCTAGCCCTATCTCGCACTCACGGGCGGTGAATTCAATGTGTGAGTGTTTGCGAGCAGAAGCGCGTGTGCTAATTCTAGGCCGCACGTCGTGGCACTATGACGGAGTTAGACGTGCGGCCGCCGCGCGCCCGCCGCAGGCTCGGCGGTGCGCGCGTGTTAGCGAGAAAGTTGCGGGGGAGCCATGCCCGACTTTTCGAAGGCGAGGCCTCTGCGACGAGTGCCAGCCGCGCTGCGGAGCCACGTCCTTCGAGCCGCGTCCCTGTGTCTGCGGCGAGCTGACAGGATTTACTTATTTTGCGGCATGAGTCTTCTCGGCTCGCTGCTACGCCCTCTGCGAGCGTCGCTGCGCGCCGTTAAACCGTCGGCACTTGCGCGCGTGACACATAGTATCCCCACACGGCTCCTCACTAGCAGGCCACGACAGCTGAGCACGGCGTCGG
>NW_005200484.1:0-1349 GCF_000372725.1 Emiliania huxleyi CCMP1516
GACGGGCAAAAAAAGGGCAAGCGCCCGTGATGGGGCTCTCATTTGAAGCAAACCAGGTGGGCGCCAAGGGTAGTCAAGAAAAGCCCCCGAGAACCCCCGGCGAGCCTGCTCGGAGAAGCCTCGAGAGGCTTGCCACGCGGGTGGAGGCCTCCCGTTCGGCTGATCGGCGGGACTGTTCTGTGTCGAAAAAAGAATTTTACCACTCCGCTCCTTAAAATCCCTGTGTGGGGGCGGCGTGCCGTCCTCTCATCCCTCCCTTTTGAGGAAAGTGTTTTCTTTCTTTCTAAGGGGGCGTGGACTGGCGCAGACTTTACCGGCTCGGAAAATACCGCGTGGTCCGCGAGAAAACAAGAGACGAAATGAGAAAGAAAGAAATACTATGGCGAGAGAGAGAGAGAGAGAGAGAGAGAGAGAGAGAGAGAGAGAGAGAGAGAGAGAGAGAGAAGAGAGAGAGCTTTCACAACACACCCTCCCTCGTCATTATCTCCTCGAGCCAGTCGGCGGGAGCGCCCAGTTGAACTGCGAGCTGCTGCGCACGATGCTGTCTTCCCTGACTGCCGCCGATCAGGCCCCATAAGATGGACTCGGGCTGCGGCTCTCCTCCCTGATTGAGCTGCGCCTGAACAAAGTATTCCAGCACACCGGCGTCGACCATCCGCCCGAACGCGTCCTCGCTTCCTCGGCCACAAAGCTCCGCCAGCGCTTCAAGGCCGCCCACGACTGCTACAGATCCTGGACCAGGTCGTCAAGAAGATCCCGGGCTTCTCCCACGAGGTCAACTACTTCCTCCGGCGCGAGACGGAGACCGGCACCTTCG
This sequence comes from Emiliania huxleyi CCMP1516, assembly GCF_000372725.1. NCBI lineage: Eukaryota > Haptophyta > Isochrysidales > Noelaerhabdaceae > Emiliania > Emiliania huxleyi. Next base: position 818 of record NW_005200484.1, read on the forward strand.
ATGAGGCGACCACGCTCGGGGACATCGACAACCTGGCTGGAGTTCCAGATGGTGCTGCCGGCCGCGCCGGAAGAGGCGGGGGGCAAGCGGAAGCTCGCCGACCTCGAGAGCCGCCTCAAGAAGCGCCGCCAAGAAGCCCGCGCGCCCGGCCGCGGCCAAGGCCACCGCTTAGCGCGACTTGGTGCACTTGGAGCACTTGGAGTGCAGTCATCAACCGCACATCCAGGGCCGGGGAGCTGAGAAGCGCACCCAGCGGGCCGAAAATTGAGTGCCATTTTTTCCCCACGACTTGTGGCGTGTGACCGCCGTGCTTCCCTCTTCGCCGTCGATGGCCAAAGACGACGGAAGGAGACTCCCATTCTGATGCACGTGCTCCTGGGCCGCTTGCGAACCATGCTCCTGATTACAGCCACGCACACTTGCTGGGGTTCCATGCGTGCATCCGATGTCCGAATGTGGCCACTGCTTGACGACAACACCGTCTCGCTTGAGCCTGGCGCATGCGCCCAAAGGCAAGGGGGCAAGTCATGCG
>NW_005200484.1:2660-4428 GCF_000372725.1 Emiliania huxleyi CCMP1516
TGCTGAGGCGTGCGCGCAGCGCCGGTTCGTGCCTCCAGATCCAAGCTTGGTGGAGGAGTTCAAGCTCGGCAAGAACATACGTGGACAAAATCTTCCGTTCGTACTCAGCAGCTACGAGCTGCCGCCGCCCAAGCTGGCTGCCAAAGATATGGCCGCACGATGTGAGCGGTTTTGGGCTAGACGGCCCGAGTCCAAGGCCGAGCGCAAGTAGGCGGCACGGACTAAGTTAAGTGTAGTCAGCGCACTCAATCTTTTCATAGCGCACTCAGTGGCCTTCTCGTCTGTTCATAGCCGACTCGCGTTTGCAGGACTCACCCTCTACGCTCCTTTTTGCAGGATGTGGCTTCGGCGGTCATTTGCTCCGCCACCTACCCGTCCTCCGAGATCTCGCCTTTGTAGCCGTGAAATCCCGCATGCTGCGGACAACCGCCGTCCGTACTCTCTTCTCTCCCCAACCCTTTGGCCTGGCGGGGTCGTGCATTCGCTCCCCACTAGTTGGCCGTGGCGGTGGCCGCGCGTACTCTCGCGTTCTCGGCTCCCTCGCTCTCCCATGTGCGCGTCTGGACCTCGGCCTGTCTGGACTTCGCTTTTCGGGCACTCGGACTGGGTGGACTCTGTGTCTGTGTCTGGTCCTGCTCTCTGGCCTCTGCGGGTCGATGCCGCGGTCTGCGCGCACACACATGCATGCACAGAGCGCGCGTGCTTGTGCCTTTTTGCATTTTTCAGCACAGCGCGTTACAAAAGGAGACAGCAGTCAGCACGGCGCCGTGTACGCACCTACTGGAGTAATGGAAATCTCTGCGCAAGACCAGTAGATCGTTGGGGTAGAGATAGTAGATTAAGACTGGAGATCCTAGCGGATCTCTCACACGGACACGCCCAAGTCTCGCCAGTAGATCCCTCCTGTCCGGTTCCCCATTCAAGACTAAAGAACGAAGATTGAGATTGTGGATTGCAGATCGCTGAGCAGCAACACGGGCCAAAATGTGGGAGATAGGAGATGGAGAATGCAGATTGTAGATCCTAGCGCCCAGCCATCCGCCCCAGATGTGAGATCGAAGATTGAAAATGGAGGTCGTAGATTGCTGCCGGCGGCGACAGTGGCCAAGTAGAAGATTGGAGATTGGAGATGAGAGGTGGTCATTGTCAATGAATCCATAGCGCATCTCCTTGAAGGTTTGAGCCCCCCTCCTCCCCCGGGCCCCCGAATCGAGATTGGAGATTGGAGATTGGAGATGGAGATCGGAGATCTGACTGAATCCGGCCTAAGATGACGACGTTGGGAGATTGGAGATTGAAGATGGAGATCGGAGATCTGACTGGATCCCCGGCCTCAGATGACGACGCTGTGGATGAGAGAGTATTGGAGATGGGGAGATCGGAGCCCACCCACCCCCTTAGTGGTGTTGATAGATGTTTTATAGATTTTTGTTTTCTTCCTGTGGTCTGTGCGCGGACGGCCCGGGGAGCCTGCGGCGCCATTTTAATCTGCGCTCCTCTTCATGGCCTGCGGCGCCTGGCTTGAGCTTGGAAGTGTAAACGAGTCCGCCAGGGCGGTCTGCAAACACGGAGCGCGCTGAGCGCGCGGTCTACGGCGAAATTATCTGCCGAGCTGGCTGGGTGACCGACAATAGCGCCTCTGTTGTCGGCTATATCACGGATACTGAGCAGTCCGATATGGACGACAATAACGCCGGAGCTGGAGTAGGCGTTCGAGCACGATTCGCCCAAGCGGGGCTAACGACTGAGTGCTGAGGATGTCGTGATG
>NW_005200483.1:0-1667 GCF_000372725.1 Emiliania huxleyi CCMP1516
CCATTGTCAGTGTCCACTGCAACTTGTTCCACCACCGCGAGGTCTGATTGCCTGTGCCCTGTGTGTTGGGCGAGCAGGTGAAAGACGTCTCTGTCTCACTCACACTCACACAGTCAGTGAGCTTGTTGGTTCGTCCCTGGTTGGGAAAGAGATGATGGAGAACAGCCCAAAGGCGAAGTCTCTTAATTGGCACGTTGTCAGAGACGAGTGTGAAACAAAGGGCGGCGGGCATGGAGGGCGGTAGCGACGGGGATGGAGACGGTGACGGTGGCGAGGGAGAGGAAGGGGGTCCATTAACACCAGACAGCGAGAGGGGCAGGGAGGAAAGGGGGAGAGAGGAAGCCAACGCGACGTGCGCAGAGGATGAGGATATAAACTGGGACGACGCAGCGGAGGGGATAGGCGAGGGAATCGAGGGACCGGAGGGCTTTCGCGACAGCGACGATGACGACGAAGAAAGGGGAGGGGACGGAGGGGCGACACGCAGGAGGAGCGAAATCGCTAACGGCCCGAGAAGAGAGGGCGACGGTGGGGCACGAGGGAACAACGGAGACGCTACCGATGACGCGAACCGAGGCACGGACGCCGGCGGGGACGGGGAGGGCGACAGCGACGTCGAGGTTGACGCAACCGTATCGAGAGCGCCACCCAAAAAGGGGCGGACAGCCATGGAGGTCACCGAATGGAGGGCGAACGGCACGATGCGAAAAGGCAGGGCGAGGCGGATGGAGAAAGAAGTGCCGAGAAGGCCATGGTGGAGGGGAGGGACGGGAGGACGAAAGAAGGGCGAGGAGGACGAGCGGCCCGCACAGACCGCGAGCAGACAGCGCCTGCTGGCCATTTCGAGACATTCGCCAAGAACGCTAGCTACATGGGAGGGCTTCGTGAAGGATGGATTGAAAAACATTCGAACAAAGAAGAGGCGACGGGAGGAACCGGCGGAGGATGCAGTGACGTGAGACACACACACACACACACACACACACACACACACACACACACACACACACACACACACACACAAACACACACACACACACACACACACACCGCTCACCCACGCGCACTGGGCCTTGCACTTTGAATGCCGTGGGGCTCCTGTCGTCAGACGTGGAGACGCGAGGGTTGCCCCCCCTTGCCCCACCACCTCGTGTGTGTGGAGAAGTTTACCTTACCTTACCTTACCTTGGCACGTTGTGCGAGTATATGGGACAAAAGCGTCGAAAATGTCCCAAAAAAGCGTGTCTCGAGTTTGTGGCAGCTCCGGAGCCAGCGCGGGCTGCCAGGACGCACCGCTCGCGCGTTCGGCGCACTCCCTGGCACCCAGGGAGTGCGCCTAACCGACCAGACCGAATAGGCTCGATGCCGCGCTCGCTGTGGAGCTGCCACAAACTCGCCGCCGAGCGTGCCACCGATGGCGTCCTGGCGGAGGTGGTGGAGTTTGAGACCTGAGGCTGCGGAGGTGACGCCTGAGGTACCGGGCCGTGCACGGCGACTCAGCCGGCGACCGCCACGGGCTCAGACGAGACTTGTCGACGCGTTCCGGCTCAGCTTCACCGTGGTCCTCGGGCGTCTGTCGACGTCAGGACCACCCATACAGCTCGCGGGTTTGAGGTCGCAAGAGCCAAGATGGTGGCGTTTGGACATCCCAACCATCACACAAGACA
>NW_005200482.1:0-3116 GCF_000372725.1 Emiliania huxleyi CCMP1516
GTAGGAAGAAAATAGGAAGCGATAGAAAGATAGTTATTATAGTAGAGGAAATAGATTAAAGAAAGGTTAATGCCATAGAGAAGAGAGAAGAGTGGCGAAGGAGAGTAAAAAAGTAAGAAAAGAATCCAAAAATGAATGAAGGCAGGGACATGAACGATGAACGAAAGAACGACTGTCACAGCAATAGACACAGATACCATTTTGGACGAGCAGCGCGAGCACGCTCGTCGGCGGCCAGCCGTCGCGGGCCGGACCGAGCCCGACCTCAACCGGCCGCGCCGCCGCAGCAGGCCCGGAGGCCCACATGGCGGCCGACCAGCTGATAAGGAGGCCTCTCTTCCTTCTTGATGTGTTGGTATTGCGAAAAATCTGTATATATCTCTCTCACATATCGCCCCGGGCAAGGCCAAGGAGAGAGGCTACTCAGTTAAGTACTCATTCACCCTTTAGGTGTTCATGCCGCCGCACACACACAGCGGGTCCCCAAAGGGTGAAGGCCTTCCCTGGGACCCCGTGTTGCGTGATTGTCTCTGTGCGATTTCGGGCCCGGGAGCATTCGGAGCACTTGGAGCGCCGTCATTAACCGCACATCCAGGGCCGGGGAGCTAAGCAGGAGCTAAGAAGCGCACCCAGCGGGCCCGGGGTAGCGGGGTTGTGCGTTCCTGTGCCGGGGTTGTGCGTTTGGGATCCTTTATCACAGACCAGCGCATAGCGCTATCGGACGTTTCTTCTCATACTTCGTCCGAGCCTTCTCCCGGATAAGGAGGCTTCCTTTCTTCTTCTCTTTGTTTTGTGTTCGCCTGGAGAGTTTTTTGTTGCCTGTTAGTGCCAGTGTGTCTGTGTGTCGCTCGTGCGTGTCGTCATCATCTGTCTATAGCGTCCACCCATACCGCGTTGGTGTCCAGTCCGAGCCTAGCTGTTCTTCACCTTTCTACCTACCTACCTCTCTTCTATCCTCTCTCTCTACATCGCTGTAAACCAGATGCTTTTCAATTTCGAACGTAGAAAATTCTTTTCGCCTGTTAGTACCGATCCAATCCAGTCCCGTGCAAAAAAAGAAAGAAAACAAAAACCCCAAGGGAGGGATGGGAGGACGGCACGCCGCCACCACACAGGGATTTTAAAGCCAGTTCCGTGCATGGTGTCGTGCGCGGCCTTAGTGGAACCATTTTCTTTTTTTATTCTTTCGCCCTCACCTTCCTGGACTCGGCCCGTCTACACCATGCCATCGTGCGCGCCTCCATCCCTCCGCGGCGGAGGAAAGGCGCGCCCGGGCTCACCGCCCTCCGTCCACCACAACCTGCAGGCGCGGCGAATTGCGCGGGGACGACCACAACCAGCCGAACATTGTGTTCGGCAAGGCGCCGAATACTGGGAAAAAGCCGGGCGGCGGCGGCGGCGGCGGCGGCGGTACGCAGACGGGGACGGGGATGAGCGCCGCGAAGCTGGATGCGGAGACCGAGGAGCTGAAGCGTGCGCGCCGCGCCCCGCGCGAGCCCCGTCCGCTGCTGCGGCGCACCCCTGCAGCGCCGACCTCCCGCCTGCCGCCCGCGAGCAGATAAGACGGTGTCCAAGGATCTGCGGCTGGCCATCTCGAAGGCGCGCCCGCGCCTCCGGGGCGCGCCGTTCCGCCGCTGCCGCACTCACCTCCGGCTTCGATCCCCTCCCGCCCAGGCGCGGACCGCCAAGGGACTGACGCAAAAGCAGCTCGCGACTCAACTCAACATGCAGCCGCAGGCGGGAACCGCCCGCCGACGCTCGCATGCCTCCGCCGCCGCGCCCCCAACACGTCCGCCCGCCCCGGTCGACAGGTCATCAACGAGTACGAGAGCGGCAAGGCGATCCCCAACAATGCCATCATCGCAAAGATTGAGAGGGCGCTAGGGGCAAAGCTGCCGCGAGCTCCCAAGAAGTGAGCTCTTGATTGGGTGGGGGGTAGTGTCGACGCGATCGGTCTCGCGCCGGCGGGGTGCACGCTAGCCCTAATCTTAGCTACAATGTGTGGTCCGGGGTACAGCAGGCCGTCGAGAGTGTGCGTTTGCGTTGCGCACACGGACACCGGACACGCGCGGCGCGGCCCGCGCGCAGGCTGGACAGATAATGTATCTTTGCGCCCACATGCCCTTACCGTATTTTTATTCTTAATACCAAGGTCTGTGAAACCCCCAGGGCCGGCGGCGGCCCGCCGCTCCCGCGTGCATATTTTTTGCCGCTCTCCCTTGCCGACGTGTCGTGCCCCCGCCCCTGCGGCCTCTCTATCCGAGGTCTGCGCACCCCCCAGCGCCCAGCCCCCCAGGGCTAGGGCTCTCTTGCCCGCAACCCGATGCCGATCATCCGGCCCGCTGGGTGCGCTTCTTAGCTCCCCGGCCCTGGATGTGAGGTTGCCGACTGCACTCCAACTCTCCAAGTGCTCCAACGAAAAAATCGGACGCGCCACAAAATCCAAAAATGTAAATGACACAAAAAAATGCATTCGTTTTCAAAACGTTCAACTTCAAGTAGAGGAGGCAGGGCGGCGGGGTTACCGCTCCGGGACAAGATTAAGAAGTCATAACTAATGTTAATGCCAACGAACACGTACATATACGCTGTGCGGCCCTAGCCACGACCCTTGCTCTCGTGAGTGTCGCAGTGAGGCCCGTGGCGGAAGCACACTACACACGCCCCTTCTCCGGAGGCTCCGCCGCCGCCCTCGCGGCTCCACGTGCGCAGACAGACCCGGACCCTCAGCTCAAACCGCCTCGGCGCGCCCCCCTGAGCACCACGGCCGGTCCTGCCGCCACCCTCCTTGCCGCCCTCCTCGCCGCCGCCGCCCTCGCCGCCCTCCTCGCCGCCGGGCACGGCGCGCCTCACCGCCCACAGGCGCAGCACCGCCCTCGCCCCAGAGCGCAGCGGGTCCTCCCGGAGGGAGGCGCAGGCACAGCACGCGCAGAGGTCCGAGCCCGCCCGCGCTGCCCCCTCCTCGGCCGAGCCCTCCTCCCCGCCCCGCGCCGCCCCTCCGACGTGCGCCCGCCGCTGCCGCTGCGGCGGCGCGATCGGGCAGGGCCGCGCAGGCGCAAACTTGTCGAGCGCGCGGCTGTCTCTCCCGTCGAGGTGGGAGACCATCACGCGCTCGT
>NW_005200481.1:0-1996 GCF_000372725.1 Emiliania huxleyi CCMP1516
GTGCAGCTGGTTCAGATCCTGACCGACCTGCTCATCTTCTGCACGCCCTTTGCGCTCGTCCACTCCGTCGGCGGCTTCGGCGCCGTGCTGGGCGCGCTTGTTCGTGCCGCTCTTCAAGCTGCCCCCCTGCCGCTCTCTCGCCACGCGCTCTGTTGTGAGCAGGCACGTCTGTCGTGACGCTCTTCCACTCCTCCATTGTCTCCCTTGCCAAGCTGTTCCTCGACCCCTTCTCGAACGAGGCGCCGCTGCCTGCCGCTACTGCAGCCGCCCTGATGATGAATGATCGTGGTTGTCTTTATTAAAAGCTCCTCCCCGACTCGTCTCCTCGAACTAGGCGCCGCTGCTGCGCGACGCGGGCATCGTAGGCATTAACGCGGCGACGCTGCTCCAGGAGACCAACGTCGGCTCCGAGCGGTGGCGAAGGGGCGGCGGCTGGATGCCGGAGGCCACCCGGCCGGTGGGGCGGGCGCAGCAGCCAGACGAGCCAACCGCGTCGCCGCGGCACGAGGGGCATGAGCGGCCCGCGTCGGGAGGGAACCCGCAGCCCGCGTCCGAGGCGCTGCAGGAGCTGCAGGGCGGGGTGGTCGCCACCGCCGCCGCGTCCGGTTTCGCGGCCGCGGCCGCTGGGGGCGGCGCCGGTGACGAGGTTGCGATCGATGGTGGCATGGGAGATAGTGGCGATGATGGGACTAGCTGACGCCGGCTGGGAGCCCGGGGCAAGGTACGTCTCTAATTCCTCCACACACACACAAGTTAGCTAGTTACGAAAGCGAAACACAGTCTGACCCCAACGACTCTGGGGACACAGGGGAGCGAAGTTAGAGCCGTACGGGGCGGTGTGGACCCTGAGTTGACCAAGGGTTATGCGCTGGAGCGATTCTAAGATCAGGTCTGCCACCTCCCCGCTGGAAACGAAAATCTAAGTTACAAATCTCGAATAAATCTCGAAGCACACTTGAATGCTCACTTGGCAGGTAACATATGCGCCACGCGCCCCAACCGCTCCTCTGGTCGCCGCCGGCCTCCGCGGCGGCGGCGATGTCCCAGCGCCACCCATCGGCCAGCCCTCAGATCGATCGATCGGCGCTCAAAGTCGGCTTCAGATCCGAGAACGCTGCTGGCGCCGCCGCCGATCCCAGCGGCGACGCCAGCAGCTTCCTCTGCTCTCCAATGCGCCGAGAAGCGACGCGGGGGTGCTCGGCCCGCCATGCACGACGAAGGCTCCGCCGGGCGCGCGTCGGCCGGTCCGGTGGCACCCTCTGCGCGCGGCACCTGCCGGCGCCCCGACGACAGCCGTCGCGCCACCGCTGATGGAGGGGCGGTCGGCGCCGCTGCCGCCGCGCTGCCGGTGGGAGGGGCACTGGTGGTGGCCTGGGCGGCCCTCCGCCGCCGCTCGGGGCGCCCGGGCAGCGGTGGCAGCCTGCCGCCGCACCACTTCGAAATGCCCGCTGACCACTTCGAAATGCCCGCTCCGGCGGCCCGCGATCGGCGCTATTCTTTTTTCTACAAGCAAAATTCGAGCCAATTGAGGAAACTGAAGCGGGCAGGCTGGAAGCACTGAGGGACGGCCGATTTTCGCCCAGTGGCAGGCCTGATCTTAGAATCGCTCGCTGGGCCCTCCTGCTCGGCTTTAGCCAGTAGACAAGTCTTGTCATCAACAGAGTAGAAGGATCTGATCTCGGGGCCGATGTGACCAAGCGCTGGTAGCGTGGTTTAACCTCACACCCATGGTCTCACAGTGTGCCGGCAGTCGCTGAGCAGTGTCGCTCACACAAGCCGCAGCACAAGTGACTGAGGGCCAGTGAGGGCGAGCCCATCGCTGTCACAGCTGTGGCAGCCGCACAGTAGGCTGTGTCAACTGTGCAGAGTGTGTGAGCAGCAGAGGAGCTGCTCTCCAGGCTTCTGTCGCAAAGAGCTGCATGCCACCGAAAGCGCTGTCGAGGTTCGCCGAGCGCGGCGAAATCCGGGGACGCCGTCACCGACGAGCGCGTTGGAG
>NW_005200481.1:3207-4326 GCF_000372725.1 Emiliania huxleyi CCMP1516
ATAAGAAAAAATAGAGGCGCAAGAGAATCCAGCATACGGACAGACAAGGATAGAAACCAGCAGGTACACAGAAAAGACGACGGGTAAAGGATCTCAGACCCCAAGGAAGATAAAAAAACAAACGCGACCATTCCCAAAATAGCCACTCGAAAACTAGAAGATCCCCCAAGCTGCAAGAAATCGATAGAGTCGTCCTGATGTGTCACTGTGTGCGTCATATCGATGTGGATAACAAGCACGGTCGATCCGTCGAAGCGATACACTCGTTCCTATCACGCTGGAAGGCTTGCACGGAGCTCTGTGCCGGCACACAGAAGAGCCGTGCGGCAAGAAGAGCTCGATGGGGAGCGAGAACTGCCAGAGGTGCTCACCCAGGTTTCGGAAGTCCGCCTTGATGCGGTCAGTCCCCCCCAGGTTTGACCGCGCAGCTCGCAAGACTCGTCGAACACTCGTAGCCTTTCTGCGCCTCTGACTCTGCAAGCTATGCGGGAAGAGCAGTTTATTCGCAATATATCGACGAGTTCGAGAGAGCCACAGGCTTTCGCTCGGGAGGGATTGAGTGCGTCGCGACGGACTTCAGGCTACACCTGAAAATCTGACGGTTCTCGCTCCCCATCGAGCTCTTCTTGCCGCACGGCTCTTCTGTGTGCCGGCACAGAGCTCCGTGCAAGCCTTCCAGCGTGATAGGAACGAGTGTATCGCTTCGACGGATCGACCGTGCTTGTTATCCACATCGATGTGACGTACACAGTGACACATCAGGACGACACACATTCTCCCACCCGCCGGGCCGCCAAAACGCTCTCGACGAGAGCGACAAGAAGGCGGCCACACAGCAAGCCGCTCGGTCGATCACGTTGCTCGCTCGATGCCGGCGAGCGCATGGCGCACGCCTTGGACGGTGGCGAAGCCAAAAACACCGGCAGTGGCCGTCCGCTGGCGTGAGCGGCGGCGGTCGAGACCTCACCCTTCGCGCCGACGACCCAACCTCACGCGGAACAACCCAACCCAACCACAACCCAACCCAACACGAAACAACCCAACTCAAAGCACGATTCTCAAGTTGGGCCCTGGGACCCTGACCTGCCACCGCCGGCTAAGGCTCGTTTGAGACAGGAT
>NW_005200480.1:0-3115 GCF_000372725.1 Emiliania huxleyi CCMP1516
ACTTGGGGCGCAGCACCGTGTCGGCCAGCAGCTCGACCGCCTCAGGCACCGACTCCTTGAGGGTGTCGACCTGGTACACCATCGACTCGCGCCCCGCCACCGCGCTCAGCTGCGCGCCCATCAGCTCCGCCGCACGCACAACCTTGAGGTGCGAAAAGTTTTCCGACGTCTTGAAGGCCATGTGCTGCAGCATGTGTGAGGTGCCTGGCACGGCGTCGTACTGCGAGCCGGTGTCGATGAAGAGACCGAGCGAGGTGGAGGGCATCGTCATGTCAGCCGAGGCGACGCGCAAGCCGTTGCTCAGCGTCGTCACCTGCGGCGCAGCGGAGGGCCGCGCGCTCTGCTGGCGGAGGCCTTGCCAGCGGACGCAGAGAGAGGATTGCGCGCCTTTGTCGCCGTCGGGCTCTCAAACACGGGCGTCGAGCACGTCAGCTCCATCGGGATGGTCAGGTCGGGCTCCGTCTGCGGCGCCGCACCCCAGATCTGCCGCGCACGCGCCGGCCCCTGGAGGGCGAGCCTGCGCACAGAGGACAAGCCTTCATTCAGCGTGACGGCGGCACGCTGACACACTCAGCTCCCACGGCGAGCGGCGTGCAGTGGGCGGGCTCGGCGCAGCCCTGGCGGCGTGGGTGGTGTGTTAAGGCGGCGACTGCCTGCCAGTTCGCGCGAGTCGAGACATTCTGCTGTCCGCTTATATTGTTCAGGCGCGCTGCACCACGAATAAAGAGAATTGTGTTACAGAGAGCACGCGACGGAAAAGCATGCGCGACGCTGCCTCTTTGCACCGCTCGCTCGCGGCTGCGGGAGACATGGCCGCCGATGCGGCTCGCACTCGCTCGGCGGGCCTCCGTCCCACAGCCGCCCGGGCGTGCCACGGGTCTGCCTGGCGCTGCGCTGCTCGCACGCTGCACTGCACAAAGCTGCGACAACAAGGGGAGGCTCCTGAGCTTGAGCGTTGAGCAGTGCAGCTGCGGGCGCTCGTGGGCGGCTGTGCAGTGGTGAGAGTGCCTGATTGGAGGCGAGCTGGTGCTGCGCCAGGGTGCGCAGCATGCGCTCTTGCTCTGTGCTGAGGCATGCTGGCTGGCGCCCAACACAATGCCCTGGATGCATTGCTCCACGCCGTGCTGGCTGGTGCAGTACTGCCAGTGCGCCGACTGGCGCGCAGGGTGCGCGTCGCCGCGCGTGGCACGGGTGGCTCGAGAGGCGCGGCTGTCGTTCAACCCCGCGGCGCATGTGCGCCGCGGAAGCTGCTCGACAGGCTGCGGGCATCGCTGCGGCAGAAAGCGCCCGCCCTCTGCTTTGCTTTCGCCCGCGTTTTACGACAACTTTCGGTTTATCATAGCCGCCGAACTTTACCTCGCTGTTTCTTTATAGGCGTCTCGCAGCTGCGTATTCTCGTATTATCTTCGAGTAGTTGCGTGGGGGCGGTATGTATTCTCGTATCAGTAGCTAGTGTCGTGTCCACTAGCTCCGAGTAGAGGGTGCGTTCTGCAGTTAAGGGGAAACCCGGTACGCGGGTCCAACCCTCGGAGAGTATTCTTTAGCTCCGAGTAGAGGGGGCGTTCCGCAGCTAGGGGAAACCCAAAGCGCAGAACCAACCCTCGGAGACGTGTTATGGCCCTGCGAACGCGCACCCCCGGGGCTAGGGCTCTCTAGCCCGTAACCCGATGCCAATCATCCGGCCCGCTGGGTGCGCTTCTGAGCTCCCCGGCCCTGGATGTGCGGTTGATAACTGCACTCCAAGTGCTCCAAGTGTTGCGCGGAGAAAGAACGGAGCAACAAGAGGACTTGGCGGCGGCAAATGATCGCAGTGGGCGTCCGAAGAGTCGTCCTTGCGAGAGAGAGTGTTTGTGAGAGAGTGTTTGTGTTCCTTGCGCGAGGAGAGCTCGATAAACTCGAGGGGCCAAAATATGCCGCCAGGAGGGCAGAGTTGCGTCGAAAGGTGGGAGAAGCCGCGAGAGCAAGGGGTTGGCAGGCGGCGGCGGCGTCGCAGGACGAGGCAGACGAGAGCGACGCGACAGAGGCGGCAGGAGGGAGAACGACGAGACCAGAGTGGGACGACCGCGAGGTGGCATGAAGGTTGCAGCGAGATGCGAGAATCGGCGAGGGACTGCGAAGGGAGATAGAAAGAGGCAGACGACCAAGCTCCAAGGGTTAGGGTGGGCGACGGCTAGCACCACACTCCTCTCCTTAAAATCCCTGTGTGGTGGCGGCGTGCCGTCCTCCCACGATAGGGTGCCCACAGGACCCAAAAGAAAATAGCTTTCCGACTCAAAAAGGGACGCACGAGGCAAATCTGATGTTGGCCAGTTCCAATAGGAGCGAGGCCTCTTCCTTTGGGGGACCGAGTACATAGGAAACGAGGGTTTCCCATTGTGACCCGCTCCAGCGCGAGCGTGACACTGCACTTGGCGCCGAGCGCCCGCGGCTCAGACCTTGTGCAGGCCACCCCTCGGTGGAGGCACCGGTCCGGACCGATGGCGCTCGGTGTGGAGCAAGCAAGACCCCCCCCCCCCCCCATCGGCGCGCGCTCGCCATTCCAACGGGCGCCAGGAGCACCAAGAGGACTCCTCATGGCTGCTTGCAAGTGGGCTTCGACCGGCCTCGGCTGGGGGGGCGGGTTGTCCCGGCTGCGGACGCGTTCTGCAGCCCGCTGGGCGTGGGTCAGCACCCCAAAACTGCCCCTCGGCGGCATACAGCACTGCCAGCCAGCCTCTTCCTCCTCCTCAAGGGCTGTACTATAGGCCATATTGCGCCGCCTCCTACTGGCAGCCGGGCGGGCGCGCGCCGCGGGCGCCTCGGCGCGCGCACGGCTCGCAAAGTTCGAACGAGTACTGCCGCCCGGCCGCCTCAAGGCTGCCGGGCGGCAGTACTCGCCTCGCAAGGCGCGCACCGGCTGATCTGGCTGCTGCGCCGGCGGCCGCTGCGCTGGCCGCTGCTGCGCCGGCTGGCGGGCGGTACGGCCGCCGGCGGCCGCTGCACCCGCGCCTTCCCTCGCGGGCGCCGTCGCGCCGCGCGCGCCCAACTCTGCTGGCACACGGCACGCGTCGTCACACAGCCGCGGAGAATAGGCGGTGCAGCGCGCGAAGCGCGCGCGACAATACTATGACCCTCC
>NW_005200479.1:0-1864 GCF_000372725.1 Emiliania huxleyi CCMP1516
CTGTACTTCACATGGTGTCATCAAGTGACTGGCTGACTCGCCAGAGGTCGATACTCTGGTGTCTGGACGACCCATAGGATGCCACGAATGCCTGGAGGAGAGGGAGGCGAGGCCAGAGGCAGGCTCAGCTGCTCTCGGGTGATCCCGCTTTGGTGGCTGAAGGACCCGATGGTCCTGTCACATTCGTGTTCCGAGTCGTGGGGGTAGAAGAATTCGAGTAGAAATCGAGTCAGCACTTCCTTGTGAAGTACAGCGGATCGCCAGGCTCGCCGGTAGCATCCGCAGGGAGGCAGCATATGAGGCACCAGTTTTCTGGAGAGCTCGACAGCTGCGGCCGCGATGGCAGAGTCGGCCGCGGTTCGAGCGAGCAGCTTTTGGCTGCGGGATCGAATCGCGGAAGGCTCATGCCCTCGCGGAGCGACGCGGGTCGCGCGGCGCGCGCGTGTGCGAAATGCGACAAAAGACGAAAGACGACAGGCGCCTGAGCGCTGTACGCCTGAACTTTTGTCGCCGCAATCGCCACCGCCGCCATCTTGACGAGCAGCGCGAGCGCGCTCGTCGGCGGCCAGCCGTCGCGGGCCGGGCCGAGCCCGGCCTCGACCGGCCGCGTCGGCCGCAGCAGGCCGGGAGGCCCGAATGGCGGCCGACCATCTTCTATGTGAGGTGATCTGGTGCTTGTAGGGCTTGAGAGTGGCCTGCCATGTCACAGGAAGGACTATGGTTGCAGAAGAGTACCACCAGCCATCACTTTAGTTGGTATAGTACCCCACCTTGAGCCCTGGCCGCCTCCCGATCATGCATCATGGTGGTGGTGAGGCCGCAGCCGAACAAGGCGACTGAGATGCCCGGAGAGTGGTACGTGGGTGTTCCTAGGGGTGTTCCAGGGGATCACGACATGCACCGACCCTTCACGTTACCGAGGACCTGTTTATGAATAGGCCTGTTTATGACTGGTAGTGTACACGGCAAGGTGGGGAGTCGTCTGATTTGGCACCGTTTGATAGGGCGTATCTCCCCCCCCCCCCCTACCTCTCACTCCCCCCCCCCCCTCAGGGTACAGAACTCGGGGGCTGTACACTGTCTTGCGCTGCACGTGCACATACGTGCATACCCCAACCAATGTCCAAGGACTCATTGCAGCGAGGTTTTATCAAAAGCAACTTCTTGTGTGCGCGAGCTGCTCGACCGGCCCGCTTGTTGACGGAGGAGGGAGGATCTCGTCCGCCCCCGATGGTCCGAGTACCCTCACGCGTCCCAGCAATTCACGCCTCCCTCGCACTACGTGGGCCAGCGCTGCACGCCACGTGGGTCACGCAGTTGGCTGATCGCTACTTGCAACCGCACACGATTATGGTGCATGTGTCTGATGGTCGCTCTGCGAATGCGACAATGGTTACGCTGAGTGTGCGAGCGCATTTGCTGCTGAATCCTGAGAGCAGAAGGGTAGCCAAGAATAGCCCTGGCATCCTCGGCGTTCACCTGAGCAATCTGGAACTGCTTCTGCATTCCGAAATCCACCCCGACGACGATGACAAGTTTGTACTGGTGGCATCAAACCAGCAGTTCTTCCGCCCCTGCCGAGAGCATGTGCTGCAACACAGCCTCTCCTTCTCGCTAGGGCAGACGGTCGATGTATGGAAGTCCAAGAAGGACACGCATGAGGGACTCCCTTTCCCCAGCCCAAAATGGCGGGCATTGATGGCGCGGCTGCCTCGACAGGACGATGCCTTTATCCAGAACAACCTCTGGTTCAAGAACTGGGTGGCTTGGATGCACTCAGACGCGCGGCCCGCAGGCTGGGATCGCAGTCCGCTCACATACATGCCGCACGAGGGAACCTTCTACCCTCTGCATGTGGTGCGCG
>NW_005200479.1:6154-7403 GCF_000372725.1 Emiliania huxleyi CCMP1516
GGGCCCCCCCGACCCCCGCCCCCTTTAGGTGGGAAAGAGACGGGGAGATGGAACACCCCGGGGAAAGTCCCTAGACAAACCCGTTTGGGGGGGTAAAGTTTTGCCCCCCGCTGCCCGGGGTTTTTCCCTTTCCGGGACAGCCCCCCCCTTGTGAGGCAGGAAAGGGGGGGGTTCCCCATACGCCCAGCCTGTTTTTACCCCCTTGGGGGGGGCCCCTCCCCCCTCCCCCTTTCCAACCTCCAGGAGGGGATGACCGTTGCTTTTGCCCTGGAAACCGGGGGCCCCGGAGCCCCCCCCCCCCCCCCCCCCTCCCACACACACACACACACACCGCCGCCGCGCGAGCACCGCGCAGCGGCACACCCAGCTCAAAAGAAAAAGAAAAGAGGGAATGAGGAGACCAGCGGGGGAGACTCCCCGCCTATGCAACACCCCAGAGAGGGGCTGCCATCGCCGAAGCTGTGCTTAACCCCTAAACGGCTGTGGTTCCCATTTCGCCAATTCTGTGAAAGAGAAAGCTGATGCGGCTGGTCGCAGCGACGGCCGATCCAGCAGTCGTCTGCGACATGGCAGTGGCCCCGGGGCATGTGCAGCTCGTCCCAAGCGGCTCAGGTCCCAGATCGAATCTCGGACCCACAGATTCTAGATTCCTTTAGATTCCCTGGATTCCCGCAACAACGATCTCTTAGCGGCGGCAAACAGAGGCGCAACTCTGCCAGCAGCGAGGAGGCTCCTGCTGCTCAGCTACCGAGGCCTGGTGGCGTCGGCTGCTGCGTGGAGAAGACAGCAACACTGTCCGACCTCAAAACATGCACAACAAGCGGGATTTGTGACTCTGTCCTCGATTCTTCAGTCGCTCTGCCGGACGCGCTCGCTTTGTCGCGAGGGTCACCAGTGCAAGCCGTGTGGACGCCCAGAATAGCCTCCCCTGGCTTAGCTAGAGTGAGAGATATTGTGCACGTGGTCAGCCTCTACAATATATACACTGACACTTTACCTCCCAGAGCTCGTCTCGGTCCGCCACGGCCATCCTCAGCCTCCGGAGCGCGGAGGGCCCCCGGCCGCGGCGCGGTGCGGCGGCGTCACAAATCCGACGTCAGTTCACCGGGACGCGATCGGGCGATCTGAAGTCCAACTAGGCGTATGGATTGTCCGCCCAGGGCTATCACCTGGACCCCTCAATGGACGCCTGCGGTGCCGCCCCCACGAGGTGTTGTTCACACCTGTCCAACCATTCGTGCAGCAGGAA
>NW_005200478.1:0-2054 GCF_000372725.1 Emiliania huxleyi CCMP1516
CCCCGACGGCGGCCCTGCAGCGCGGCATGACGGGGCAGGCGGGGCGCAGGCCCGTGGCCGAGGCCCGCTGCAGCGTCGCTGACTGCTCGGCCCCGCCGCCGCCCGCCGGGGAGCGCAGGCGACGCTGCAGTTCGCGGTCTTCCTCCTCGCCTCGCGCCACGCGCCCCTCCACGCGGAGGCGTGCGCTGCGCTCGTCGCGGCGCGCCGTGTTCACGAGCGTTCGGCTTGCGGTGGCGAGTGGGGAGAGGCCGTCCTCGCATCGCTCACGGTGCCGGCGGGCGGCACGGAGCGGCCCCTTCGGCAGGTGCTGGAAGGGCTGGCGGCGGACGGCTCGCCTTCCAGCGAGGCATGCGGGCAGCTGCTAGCGTAGTCGCGTAGTGTAGTGTGTGCACTGGCACGGCAAGGTCTCGGAAACGAAAGAAATGTGGCGCGGGCGAATTAAAAAAGAACATTTCGCGCGTCGTTTAGTCTTTAGAGGTCAAAATAGGGAAGGCATGCGCGCGTCGTTCCCTGGGGCGTCTGCCACTCTGTGTGTACGGGGTGTGGACCCTGAGTTGAGCAGGGGTTGTGCGCTGGGCCCTCCTGCTCCCGGCTCCAGCCACGCAGCCAGTAGACAAGTCTTGTCATCAACAGAGTAGAAGGATCTGACCTCGGGGCCGATGTGACCAAGCGCTGGTAGCGTGGTTTAACCTCACACCCATGGTCTCACAGTGTGCCGGCAGTCGCCGAGCCCGCCGCAGCCGCTCACGCCGCCGCCGCCCTCCACCTCTCCCACGCCGCCGCCACCGCCGCTCACGCCGCCGCCGACCTCCACCTCGCCCACGCCTCCGCCGCCCTCCACCTCCCCCACACCGCCGCCGCCGCCGCTCAACGCCGCCGCCGCCCCCCACCTCGCCCGCGCCTCCGCCTCCCTCCGCATCCACCACACCGCCGCCGCCGCTGCTCAACGCCGCCGCCGCCTTCCACCTCGCCCACGCCCTCTGGGCCGGCGCGGGGCCCCCCGGAGGCACCGTGCGCCGCGCCGCAGTGCGGAAACGGGGCCCCGGCGCTCATACTCGCTCATACCACCGACTTCCCGAATGATTACGGTTGATTAGAGGGCAGATTTGGAGAGGTCTCGAGGAGTACATACAGATAGACCCTCCAACCATCAGAAAACTCCGACCTGATCGGTCGTACTGACCGCCGACAGATCACTCCAGACAGCAGACAGGCCGACGTCTGCACGCGGCCGGCCGGGCGAGAGGCTTGACACGATCCGACCCTGCGACCCTGACGCTGCTGCTCTAGCTATCAGCCATGCACTGCTGACTGCTGCCACAATGTGCGACCTGTGCTGGCCCACTTGGCGGCCTTCCCGGTCAGTGGTGAGGCGCAGTTCAGAGCTGTCGATGGCGCGATGCCGCACTGGTCCCACATTGGTGACACGAGACCACCAAGTTTGCAGGTCCAAGAGAGAGGCACCGGCGCTGTCCTGAGAAGGTGCGTGGTCCCTCTTGACTGCCCATGCGCGCGAGGCTGTGTAGGCATAGCCTCGAGAGTGCCAGCAGCCAATCCGAGGTGACGCGCATTGCGTCAGAAGCGTGCACGCAGCTGGAAGGACACCTTCCTACTGGCCGATCGGTCGTCACTGAATGCTTGATACTAAGGCCGCGAGCTATGCAGGTGATCAATTGTGCAGCATGGCACGGTCAGCAGCGCCGACAGGCTGTCGCAAGGCGTGATAGCATGGCCGCAAGTACGCCGAATTCCCATGAAAACAAGTAAAAAATCGCGAAAAAAAGAAAAAACTCCAAAAAATCGGCGCCTGCGGCGGGCCATGGGACCCCATCTCCCCCCCGCATGGACACCCTCTGGGGCCCCCGCGCCGGCCCAGAGCCCACGCCTCCGCCTCCCTCCACTTCCCCCACACCACCGCCGCCGCCGCTCGCGCTGCCGTCACTTACGCCTTCTAGTCCACACCTCCGGCTTCCCTCATCTCCACCACACCCTCGCCGTCGTCGATCAAACCGCCACCGCCCCTCACTTCTCCTACGCCTGCGCCTCCCTCCATC
>NW_005200478.1:2967-57528 GCF_000372725.1 Emiliania huxleyi CCMP1516
CCTCCGCCGCCCTCCCCTCTACCACACCGCCGCCGCCGCCGCTCACGCCGCCGCCGCCCCCCCCACCTCGCCCACGCCGCCGCCACCCTCCACCTCCCCCACACCACCGCCGCCGCCGCTCACGCCGCCGCCGCCCTCCACCTCGCCCGAGCCTCCGCCTCCCTCCACCTCCCCCATACCGCCGCCGCCGCCGCTCACGCCGCCGCCGCCCTCCACCTCGCCCACGCCTCCGCCGCCCGCCCTCCACCTCGGCCACCCCTTTGCCGCCACCCTCTCCTTCGCCGCCCCTCGCCCCCACCGCCCTCCTCCTCCACCCCTCACCCTCCCCCCCGCCCTACCGAACCACCCACCGCCCGCCCATGCCGACCTCCGCCCTCCCGCCGTCCTCCCCGCTTCCCGCCCCTCCGCCCTCGCCATCCCCCATCTGTGCGTTCCACTCCGCCCGCTCCCTCCCGCTTGGCGCCCATCCCGCCCTCCGCCCTCGCCCTCCGCCCCTGCCGCCTGCCCTGGCTGGCCTGGGGGGCATCTCCTCATCATCTCGCGCCAAGTGGGAGGGAAGTGGACGGGGCCCTGAGCCGACCTAGCCCAAACGGAATGGGCGCCCAACACGTGCCGGATTACTGTGCCTTCCCGGGTGCAGCCTTTCGGTTCGTGAAGGGTCGGTGCGTGTCGTGACCCCCTGTGGAACACCCGTACCCCCGCACCATCTCCGTTGCTCGGTTGCTTAACCTTGCCACCACCGGGAGGCGGCCATGCCTTCATAGACTCGGTCGAGAGACCCCAGATTGGCATCCATGCCTCTCTGGACAGGGTGGCCCGCCACAACGACCCCTGGAATTGCGACTCGCCGCTTTCCTCCCGCTGTGATTCTGTGTGAGCTCTGTGTCTTGTTTGCCAACAATACACCAACCCTCCTATCCCCAGGATGAGGGCGCGACGAATTCTTGTTCGTTGCGGAGAAGCTGCCCATCTCGACAAGATTTTCGTGCGGCATGAATGACGAGCCGATGGCGAGCGGCCCGGACGCATCAGCCCTGGCCGCGTCGGACACCGTCATTATCGTCGCCTATCACCTGCCCATCATCATCACGTAAGCGCCGCCGCGCTGTGCCCGGGCTCCGCTGGCTCGCTGGCTGATCTGCGCCTTTGCAACGTGTAGGCGGACGGCTGGCGGAGGGTACAACGTGGAGTGGGACGATGACCGCGGCCTTAACCGGGACGGCATGAACCTTCCCACCCAGTGCATTTACATCGGCTGCATCGACATGGAGGTGACCGACGAGGCTGAGGCACGCGGCAGCAGCCCCGGGCGCCGGGACCGGCCAGCCTCGCTGAATGACGGTCCTCCGCGCCCCTCGCAGCAAGAGTCGATCGAGCGGCTGCTGCTCGAGAACTACTCGTGCGTCGTCCTCTTCCTCGAGCCCGAGCTCAAGGCCGCCTACTACCACGGCTTTTGCCGCGGCTACCTGACGCCGATCCTTCACAACCAGATGCACCAGCACCGCGGCGTCGACCCGTTCCAGGAGGGGGAGTGGCGCGCGTACTGTACGGTGAACCGGCTCTTCGCCGCCAAGGTGATGGAGGTCTACTCGCCGGGCCACATGATCTGGGTCCACGACTACCACCTGATGCTCCTCCCGTCCTGCATCCTGCGCAAGCTCCGCTCCGCCAAGATCGGCAGCCCGCACGCCCCGCACGCCCGCACGCCCCGCCCCTCCCGCCCCACCCCTCCCGCTCAAACCCTCCCGCCTCTCGCACCGAAGCCCTGCCCTCGCCCCCTGCCCTCGCCCCCTGCCCGGAGGTTGCCCGACCGCCGCACGCCACCGCCGCAAGGCCTCTTCATCCACGCCCCCTTCCCCGCCTCCGACCTGTGGGGGTCGGTCGCGGTGCGGACAGAGCTGCTCCGCTCGCTGCTCAACGCCGACCTCCTCGGCCTCCTCCTCCTCGACCCCCTGCGAAGCTCCTCGCACCCCCTCCTCACGAGTCGTGGCCGGAGCGTAGGCTTCCTGCTCTTCGAGTACACGCGCAACTTCCTCTCTTGCTGCAAGCGGATGCTCGGGCTAGAGTACGAGTTCCACAAGGGCGGCTACCTCGGGGTCGAGTACGAGGGGAGGCACGTCATGCTGCAGGTGGCGACCTTCGGCATCTCGCCCCCCAAGCTCGAGGCGCCTCTCGCCGTCACGAGCCACGCCCCTCCTCCCGCACACCTCCTCATCCCGCCCCTGACCCTGCACGCTAGGCGCGGCTAGCCGCCATGAGCCACGCCGCCTCGGGGCGGGCCGCCTTCCACGGCCACGCGCACGCGCCCCTCGCCGCGCCGACGGATTGCGCCGCGGAGCTGGGCAGCGCCATCGCGCAGGCTAGCTCCTCGGTCCGTGCGGTTGTGAACGGCGTCTCTTCACGCCTCCATCTGTGAACAGGTCTGCTCCTCCGGCCGCGTGGTTGTGGGCGGCGTGGACTACCTCGATCGGCTCAAGGGAGTCGCGCCCAAGATGCTCGCGTGGGAGGCGCTGCTGCGCGACTACCCGCACTACCGGAACGGGCACGTGCTGCTGCAGGTCTGCGTCGGCGCGCGCAACAAGATCCACATCCAGGAGGCTGGCCAGGTCGAGGCGGAGATCACGCGCATCGTCGAGCGCATCAGCGCCGCCTATCCGGGCACAGTGCACTTCGAGGTCCGGTCGAGCCTCTCCCCGGCGGCGCGGCTACAGCTGTGGGCAGGCGAGAGGCGAGGGTCTGCAGCTGCAGAGGGGAGGGCCGGCTCCAACCCGGGTCGTCCGCGACACGTCCGCGACACGTCCCTGACACGCCCCAGGCATGGGGATGCTCGTCGGCACGCAGCTGCGCGAGGCCGTCAACGTGTGGCCTCTCGAGTACGTCTACTCGCGCCACTTGCGCGGCTTGCCCGCCGGCGTGCTCGTCCTCTCCGAGTTCTCCGGCTTCGCTCGCGTGCTCAACGGAGGCCTGCGCGTCAACCCAAACTCGCAAAAGGCGGCGCTCCCCCCGCCTTCCCCCCTCTCGTCTGCCCCCCCCCCCCTGCCTGGCGCGTGACGGCTCTCCCGGTGTCGCCGCAGGAGCTCGTCGAGGCGCTCGACACGGCGCTCCGGATGGCGCCGGCGGAGCGGCTAGCGCGTGGCCTCAAGGCAACATTCCGCCTGCCCTCCGAACCTCTCCCCTCTCGCCTCTCGCGTCTGGCGCCCGCCGCCGCACCGGGCGGGGTGAGTGAGCTGTCTCCCCTCCCCTCCTCCTCCGCAGGACTTGGCGCACATCCAGCGCTGCACGCTCGAGGAGTTCGCGAACCGCTTCGTGACGGACCTCAAGGCCACGCAGACAAAGCGCGAGGAGGACTTCGTCTCTGTCGGCTTCGGCCTCTCGAGCTTCCGCATGGTCGGGATGGGCGCCGGCTTCAAGCCGCTCGACGTCGTCGAGTCGCTGGACAAGTTCCAGCGCTCCTCGCACCGCGCGCTGCTCCTCGACTGGGGCGGCACACTCACGCCAGCCGGTGCGACTTCCTAGACGCTTCCTAGACACTTCTCAGACACTTCTCAGACGCCCTCACGCCAGCTCTGCCGCCGCCCACCCCCCATGGTCTTCGCGACCCTCGCCCCCTCGCCCCCCTCGCCACGCCGCAGACGCCGGCCTGTACGACACGCGCGACTCCACCGACGGCCACGTCGTGCCGCAGCGCGTGCTCAACGCGCTGCAGACGCTCTGCGCCGACCCGAAGAACCACGTCATGATCCTCTCCGGGCTCGGGAAGGAGAAGGCGGCCGATTCCTCGGCCCCGGGGCGCGAGGGGCGTGTCCTTGCCGTGAGCTGCAGCCGCCCCGTCGCCTCAGGTGCTCGCCGCGTTTGGGTCCGTCCCCAACCTCTCGCTCGCCGTCGAGCACGGCTTCACGTACCGCGTGCAGGGCGGGCAGTGGCAGCAGCTTGTGCACGGGGTCGACACCTCCTGGCGCGCGGCCGCTGCTCAGAGCCGCACCCGCACCCGCGCCGCCCCTCACGCGCCCGCGGCACGCTTCGCGCAGGCGCTCCGTCGCCGCGTCGGTCATGCAGCGCTACTGCACGGTGACGCACGGCGCGTACGTCCTCTCGAAGGGCTCGTCGATGGCGTGGAACTTTGCGGACTCGGACCCCGAGTTTGGGGTGATGCAGGCCAAGGAGGTGCAGTTCGCGCTGCAGCATGTCCTCTCCGCCTTCCCGGTCGTTGTCCGGACCGGCAAGGGGTACGTCGAGGCTTGCCTGAAGGACGTCAACAAGGGCGTGATGGCGGAGCGCTTCGTCGACCTCTGCCAGGGCGGCGGCGCGCGGCCGCTCGACTTTGTGCTCTGCATCGGCGACGACTCGACCGACGAGCTCATGTTCGGCCACCTGCACCAAAAGCTGGGCAAGCATGCGCGCCAGCTGCTCACCTCCACCGTCGGGCGCAAGCCGTCGGAGGCGAACTCGTACCTCAACGACCACGGCGAGGTGCTCGAGCTGCTCGAGCTCCTCTGCACGCACGGCAACCACCCGCCGGGCTCGCAACCGGCGGCCGCCAGCAGTATGAGGCGGATGGCCGCGCCGGTGGCCAGCGGCGGCATGAGCGCATCGTACCAGAATCTCGCCGCCCTCGGCTGACCGCGCCGCCGCGCTGTAGCAGACGCGGGTCTTTGGAGAGCTGGAACTCTGTTGGACTGGGGCATGTGGGGCCTAAATCTACTGCATGGGAGGGTCTATTGAGGTTGTGACGCGGGGGACCCCTAGCAGCAGACGAGAGAGATCTGCGCACGTGTCGAGGCGGCGCGCTTGTGATGTGGTTCTCAAGCAGGTACGGCTTTAAGACGCTACTGACGTAAGACGTAAGAGACGTCGTGACATATGTCCACATATTCCGGCCCCTTTATTTTGAGGGGTCCATTCGTGTTAATCTGAGAACAACACATTTTCCAGGAAATTCCACACCTCTGTGTCCATTATCCTTCTACGCTACACACTCTCTAGAGCCTCTACGCTCTAGTAGACGCAAGACGGACGCGGGACGGGGAGCCGTGTTACGACTTACGTCCTCGCTCGTGTTATATTGTGCGCTGTACCCTGCACGACCCCTCTCTCTATCAGACTCTCTTTTGTACTCTTTATACGTGAGCTTCTCTAGAGCCGTACGCGGCTCAACCTGAACCTCAACTGACTACGCACTATACTCTACACGGCTATCCCTCTCAATAGACTCTCACCTCTCTGAGCTCTCACACGTGAGCGCTAGCTAGAGAGTATCGGCTCTACTGTCGACGCATCATTGACACTTTCAATAGTAGGGACGAGGTCCGGCCTCCTGGGACTGACCATCGTCGGATGCGACTTGTTCCTGTCGCCTGCGGCGTTTTCGTCGTCGCAGAAAGGCTAGCAGCACAATGCAGCAGCATAGAAGAGAGAGCCCGAGGAGAGAGATCACCACGATCACCCAGATATCCATTTCCGAGCTGCCACTGCCGCCAGGCTCTTTTGGCGGCGGAAGAGACAGGGGCGGTGCTGGTGGTGGCGTCCATAGAGACGGCTGCGCAGGCGGGGCTGCAGGGATCGGTGCAGCCGGCAGCGCGGGGACGGGTGGCGGCACGCCCGCACGCGCTGCCCGAGCGTGGGGTTCGAGGATGATGACCGCAGTCGTAGGCGAGTCAAAGACCTTTGTGTATCGAGCATCCCTGTCGATAATCATGTTGACTCCCTTTGCGAGCGGAATGAGCCGCGAGCAATCGTCCCTGGAGGTTGACGGCGCGTTGGCATGAGGGAGGCTTTCGTTGTAGAATGAGTTCGATGAGAAGGCGAAGCCTGTGGCCGAGACGTGTATGCTGAAGTATTGCGAAATGGTCGGCAGGGATGCGTCTTGCATTGCCACACTGCCGCCGCCGTAGAGCCAGTCCGTGTCAAAGCATCTTGTAGGAGCGGATGATTCGTGAGCGAGGGGCTGCGCATTGCACGTAGCCCGGACGTGGGCAAAAAACCACGGAATCGACAGCCAGGGCTCCTCTGCGCCTCGCAGGTGAAGGCACTCACGTCCCATCAGATCCAAGCAGGGCGTAACTTCTAACGTCATGCTGGCTGCGATGCACTCTCCAACCTGTAGCTCAAATTTTGGGACCTCGGCCACAGTCACATTCCAGAGTGCGACTGAATCATGAATGCAGTAGCACTCCAGAACGCGTGGCAGGCAGCTCACGCAGGACCTGTAGTCAGGGCAACGGCCATCGGAGTAGGAATGGCTCGTTGTCACTTCGTGACGATCGCTCCCCTCAGAAAACGCCACAAAATTGTGGTTGGTCACCAGACGATGGACACACGCGGCTGACACAGCCTCCGGATGGAAGCTATTCTTGTCGAGAAAAAATAGGCCGAGTTGACCGGCATACCAGCGGCACCAGACCACCGTTGGGGTGATTGTCCCGGCTGGGCACCTCTGGCCTGGAGAGATGCTGACGGGGGATGAGGGCAGAATGGCTCGCGACACACACTGACACGAGACGTCACCAGCAAACTTGGGATCGGCCGGTCCCAAATAACGGCGGGCGCGAGCGAGCGCGTTACCCGGGTACAAAAGATCTCGGACCAACAGAGAAAATTCCCATTTTCGCCTTGCACGTTAGGCATCACTCACGCATGACCAAACTGCAAACACTCCCTAAGTTTTCTTTGTCTCTCTCTCGCTCATTCGTGCATAAAATCTAGCATTTAGGTTGGTTCGTTCGGTCTTATTGCTGCGCACCCCGAGTGGACTAGAGATAGAAGCAGCCAACGATTAATGAAGTTGCTAGATATAGAGGGAGTGGCATGACTGACGGAGGACCCACCCAGCTCATCGATCGAGTAAGTAAAGGAAGGCCGAGCGATGGATGGTTCCCTGCGAACGCGCACCCCCCAGGGCTAGGGCTCTCTAGCCCGCAACCCGCCGCTGGGTGCGCTTCTTAGCTCCCCGGCCCTGGATGTGAGGTTAAGTGTTTTGAGGTTAATGACGCTGCACTCCAAGTGCTCCAAGATGGTTGGCTGCATGCATGCACTTGGAGCACTTGTGGATGGAGTGCGTGCGGTTGTTATCAACCCCCAACACGTGTCGACAACACGTGCGTCCGGTCTCTATCTGTAGGGATTCGCTGCCGTGGTCTGCCGCCGTGCCGCCGTTCCTTACCGTGCCGCTCCTTCCATCCGCGCCGCGCCGCCCTTGCCATTTATTCGCCGTCCCTCCTGCCGTGCGTTACCGCCGTGCCGCCGTACCGCCGCTCCCACAGTGCCGCGCCGCCTCCCACACGCACACACCTTACCTCCTGCTCGACCGAGTTTGCGATGAGAAGTGACCCGAGCCGCCGGGTGCCCCGCCGCGAGGTGGGGTGCTAGTATGAGCCCGACCCAGGTCGTAGTGTTCTTGCTCCCAGCGCTTGCGCTTCGGCGGTTAGTGGTGCACTAACCTCCGAGAAACCCATCGGGTCGCTCCTCATCGCAAACCCTATCAGCAGTCCTCCTCCGGGAATGTACGTAAGAGCTACATACACTGACTAACTATCTTCACAGTCGCACCCATTGTTTCCGCTATTTTGATCGTACGTTAGACAAAAAGAAAGAAAACAGACAACCCAAGCGCCAAGGGAGGGATGGGAGGACGGCACGCCGCCACCACACAGGGATTTGAAGGAGAGAGAGGAGTGTGGTGCTCGCCGTCGCTGGGATTGTTTTGACCGCGCAAGATATAAAGGGTGGCTAAGGGCTCTGCCCGCAAGGCGCCCACGTCGCAGACGCGGTACCATTGACAAATCTGCCCCCACACGAACAAATAGCAAAATCCGAATACCGTGCAGAAACCATGTGATGTGGGCCGTGCAAGCCTTCAGCTGGTGCCAAGACATCGCTCGTTTTACGGGAGCACTGCAGCAACCACAGCCGGGGGCTATTGCAACACATATGGAGAGCCTCCTGCGTGACCTCGGGGACGCGCGCGACGCCTGTAACAACCTGCCTTTTGACGATGCGCTGCGCGACAAGATAGCTACCGAACTGGATCGCATCGAGGCTGCTCCGCGTCTCGAGCGCATGTTGGTGACGAAGCCGCCAGTCAAGAGGTGGGCGGAATTGGTCAGCCGGCAGAAGGATCCGTCCATCAAGACGCGTCGTCAGGCTGCGCTCACCGCCATGCTGCGCGTCGTCGACCGCCTCCCCGGCTCCCTGCTCGGGGGCCAAGCCAAGATGCTGCGTACAAGGCGGCAACGTCTGCCCACTGTCCGCGCAGGTGTGCGGCGCTCGTCGAGATTGACGGCAGGGCGTTGGGCTCGGCAGGGCGAGATGTTGTTGACGCTGCTCGTGAGAAGGGCGTTCTGTGCACCGACATGGGCATCTTGTACGACGCCGGCACGGCTCCTCCCGAGCAGGAGGAGCGGGAGGTGCACGATGTGTCGCAAGCGCAGCTCGAGTCGTTTGTGCATCGAGCTGCAGACAAGCCCTGCGTCAGCTCGCCTCAAGGTGACGGAGACTTGTGCTTCGAGCACGTCGTGATTCGCGCGGTGGCGGGCGAGGGCATCGGCGGCTGGTCGCCGGGCCTGGGCCGAGATTGCGTCGTCTTGCATTTGGAGGGGCCTCGCCTACGTGTCCAGGGTGGCAGCATGCTGACCCCCACGACGCTGCACGCCAGGGAGGTGCTAATCGCCGACAAGAAAGAGGGGGCTTGGAGCCTCTCGTTGGCGGGCGATGATGCCGGCGACGACACTGGACCTGCTCGACTCTTTGTAATCTCATCGTCGATGAGCACTCCCTCCGATCTGACGAGCGCGTGGCTTCCGCGCAGCAGCCCCGGGGCCTGAGGTATTCCGCTGGCACCGAGTCCGACAACGCCTACTCCCCACTCCGGTGAATGACGACGAGTCGGAAGTCCTAGAAACCCAACGGTTAAGTGTGAGGTTGTGTGTGTGTGTGTGTCGTGTTATATATATAGAGAGAGAGAAGAGAAGAAGAAGTGATACGAATTTGCTTGCTCGAGCTTGCGTGTTTTTTTGTTTGTGTGTGACGGTTTTCACAAGTGTTTGTTTCTCTTACGTTTGTTTGTTTCTTTTCCCTACTTTTGACCGCGCAAGACAAAAGGGTGGCTAAGGGCTCTGCCCGCAAGGCGCCGCGACGCGGTACCATTGACTAATCCCGGCATCACACCCACACGACCAAATAGCGAAAATCCGAATACCGTGCAAAAACCACGGAAATTGAGCAGAAGAACGATCGAGGGGTCCCGTACCATGCGGAATCGACCCTATCCAGTGCTCAAGTGCTCAAAGAAGAACGGTAACCTCACCTCAAGTGCCCAGCCTCTCCTTCCGCTGCCGCCGGCCTCGCAGTCCCGCCAGCCATCACGCTGCAGAGCCTGCGTGGACGCCACAGACACCAATTCTGCAGCCCACAGCCCTTGCAACCTTCCCTTCCCCACCCCCGCCTCCAGTGCCTCCAATCAAGTTGCACCTCTCTTCTTCAGCGAATGCAGCGGCAGCACCACGTCAGAGGCCGGGCCGACTGGCGGACCTGCATGCCCAGCCACGCCCCCCACTCCCCACCCGCTTGGATCGATCAGCTGACAGCTCCACCAGCTCCCACCACCGCGTGTCGTGTCATGAAGCATATGATAGATAGACTTAGAAAGCATGAACTATCGAAAGGTCTGGTCTCCAAAAAGAGCTCTCGGCGGGCTGCGCGCGCCCGCGCCCCGCCCCTTTTGCGCAGCAACACCTTAAATTTCATGGCCCTCCAAATTCGGGTCGGAGCGCAGCGGAGAGAGAGAGATTTTTAGCAATACCAAACAAATCTAACACTCACTTGTTCAGCGGAGTGGGCCCCGAGTTTGAAAAAGGCGACGGACGCTCCTAGCCTCCAACAACGCCTCCCCGGCGCAGAGGGGCCCCCGGAGGAATGCTCAACCGCCCCACGCCACGCCGCTTGCGGCGGTCCTATTCCCAGCTAGCCGGGGCGTTTTGATTTTTCTTTTTCGAAATGTTCCGAGAAAGCAGCATCGGTCACGTTTTCTATGATCCCAGCCCTCGTTGCCGCTGCGCTCGGCCTCGCCCGACCGCCACCATCCACGGCGCCTGACGGCCTATGCGTCGAATATTTCGCCATCGGATCCAACATGGCCTCCAGAGTTTTCGAGGGCCGACGCGGCATCAAGCCCTCCGCGAAACGCCCAGCGGTTGCCCTGGATCACGCGCTCACTTTCGACGTGCCTGGCGCCGGGTTTGCCGAGCCGGCTTTCGCTGCCATCTCATCACGCACAGGCTCCGAGTGCCACGGGGTCCTTTACACGATCTCCCCGCTGGACTGGCTGCGGCTGTGCGCCTCAGAAGCGGTGCCGGTTGCCTACGTGCCCGCCTTTCTCACAGTCGAGTGCTACGACGGCCGCCGCGTCGAGGCTGTCTCGCTGCAGGCTGCGCCTGGACTGCCGCGGCGGAGAGGCGGGACAGACGAGCCTCGACCGTCTGCGCGGTACCTCTCGCTGCTGCGCGACGGCGCCGCCGAGGCTGGGCTAGCGCCGGTGTGGCTCGAATACCTCGACAGGCTCGAGCCTGCGGTGGGATCAACGCCCGCCCCGCTCCCTGCCCCTCCGCCGAGGCGGAACTATGAGGAGCGTTATGGTGCGACGTTCGTGTGAGAGGCGGCGGGTTCTTGTCTATTGAGTATTGTTCGCGCCCTGGCGCGGCGCCTCGTCCTAGGCCTCGTCAGAGCGATGTATTTATCGACGTACCGTATACCCATTCACGCGCCACGATTGAAGTCATGAATTTGTAAGGCACTGAGCTCAACATGAAAAACGAGTCTCAGCGGTGCATGTGTTTCACGGTGTTCAATCTTCGCTGCCGTTCGACTCGGAGCCGTCGGCGTCGCCCGTGGCGTAGGCGTCGCGCAGAGCCAGTAGGTCCTCGGTGACCTCCGCGAGCTCGTCGGCGCCCCACTCGGCCGCGAGGCGATGCTCGGCGGCGCGGCGCTGCGCCGCCCACTCCTCCGCCACCCGCTGCACCAGCGGCCCAATCGCAGGGCTCGACTGGAGCGCGGCCGTCGCCGGGAGCGAGAAGACCTCTTCCCCCTCGCGGCGCGGCGCGAAGGGGCGCGGTGCGCGGTCGAGCGCGGGCGGCAGCAGCTCGCCAGCCGAGCCGAGATCGGGCGTGAAGAACTGCGGGAAGGGCAGCGGCAGCGAGAGCGGCGCGGTGCGCGTGAAGATCGACACGTTCATGCTCGAGCGGCAGGGCAGCAGGGGCGGGATGACGCTCACGGCGGCGAGGGGCTGCGGCGGGAAGCCGAGGCAGCTGACGCTCTGCGAGAAGGCGATCGCGCGGAGCGGCGGCAGCTGCCACGGCGCGAGCGGGCAGAGGAGAGCCGTGGGCGAGAAGACTCCGCCCGAAGGCAGTGACCACGCCCTCCGGCCAGTCGGCTCTACCTCGCCGAGAGTCGGGGGAGGGAGGGGCAGCCCGAGGACGGGAGACCCGAGGTGGAAGCGCGGCGCGACCTGCAGCCCTCCCAGCAGCCGCGTGAGGCCGCCCCGGCTCTCTCCGCGCGTGCGGAGCGGCAGGCTCACGACGTCGAGCCACGCGGCGGGCAGGGCGGAGGTGGTGTAGCGGCACGGGCGGGCGGCGCTCGGAGAGGCGGGGCGGACGAGCGGCGGCCGCGGCGGGTCGGCCGCGGAGGCGTGCCCCACGAGAGGCACGTAGCAGCTGCGCAGCTCGCCGAAGGCGGTGAGGGCGAGGGCGTCGTTCAGCGCGGCGACGCAGGCCGTGTGCGGCTGCGGGTGCGGCTGCGGCGCGGGGCACGTGCCGAGGCCGAGGGCGAGGCAAGGCGCGGCGCTCATCTCGTCTCGGATCCGCGTGAGCAGGGCGGAGCCGAGGCCGCCGAAGGCGCCTGCGACGCGGAGGCGGGCCTGCGTGAGCCTCGTGCGCGGGCGGGCTGAGTTGCGGCACTCGAGGAGCGCCGTCGACGTCGGCGAGGAGGAGGAAGCCCTGCGGCTTGTCGCACTCCTCGAGGAAGCGGCGCGTCCGCTCGAGCAGGGCGGGCGAGTCGCCGTCGAGCGCCGCCTCCTCGCGCCTCATCAGCGACTCGCCCTCGGACCAGAGCTCGAGCTGCGAAAAGTTGTGGCTGTGCGGCCGCAGCGGCGCCACCGAGCGGGAGTGAAGCTGCGCCTGGAGGTAGTCGGACCAGTACGCGGCGGTCGCCTCGAAATCAAAGGCCGCCGCGCTCGGCGCGCTCCCTCCCTCCTCCACCTCGACCGCTGGTGTGGCCGTCGGTCGAGGGCTCCTCCGCCGCTCCATCTCGCCCTCCTCGCCCTCGTCGCCCTCGTCGCCCTCCTCGCCCTCCTCGCCCTCGTCCTCGTCAGCGCGGCCGGCCCCGGCGTAGAGGGTGCGCACAAAGGGCGACGGCTCCACCGCCTCCATCGTCACCGTCGTCACGCCGCCGCCCCATGCGAGCGGGTCGACCGGTGGCGGCTCGCCTCCCTGCCCGCCGCTACAGGAAGAGCCCGCCGTCGGCACGCGCCGGCCCTGCGCACCCAGCGAACCGAAGCCGTCGGATCGGTCGCACACCACCAGCCGCGGCGTGCGCGTGCTCTGCCGCTCGCCGCCGCCGGAGCGGTAGAGCACCGCCGGGTCGGCGGCGTCGGGGTCAGGCGAGCCGTCGGCGGCCATCTCTGGGTGCAGCGAATCGTCCTGGAAGTTCCAAAAGTGCGCTCCCACCCACGAGGCCTGCGGACCGAGCTGGATGGTGACGATCTCGCGCGGCATCGCAGCCGGAGGCCCACACGACGAGGCCTAGTCGGGCCTACGCGTGCCGCGCGGACGAAGTCGAAACAACAAAAATGAAATCAGATCTTTCTGAGCTCCCCGGCCCTGGATGTGCGGTTGCTGACTGCACTCCAAGTGCTCCAAGTGCTCCAAGTGCAGCAGGGGTTGAGGGTTGAGGCCCCCCGGCATCACACCCCTCTCCTTAAAATCCCTGTGTGGTGGCGGCGTGCCGTCCTCCCATCCCTCCCTCGGCTTGTCTGTTTTCTTTCTTTGCCCCCCCTCGAGAGTGGGACGACCGCGAGGTGGCATGAAGGTTGCAGCGAGAAGCGGCGAGAGACTGCGAAGAGAGATAGGAAGAGGCAGATTCCCTAGGGTGGGCGACGGCTAGCGCATCACACACCTCTCCTTAAAATCCCTGATCTTTCAGCAAAGCGATGGCCTACACCTGGTACGAGTTCAGATGCGCGCCCGGCAGAAGACGCGTGTGATGCCGCATGCAGAGGAATGCGCACAGAGAACGGACGGCAAGAGGAAGGCAAGGGAAGGAAGAGAAACGGCTGGTGAAGCTCAGCTCACGGCGTAAGTATTGCGTTCACTAACCATCCACGGCAAGAGTCACGGTGAATGCTGCCGCATAAAGCAACAGAGTCGCGCTTGGCGCGATGGTCTTGTCGCGGTTCACGACTTGACGTTGCACACGGTCATAGACGCAGGATCTATTTGGCGAGTCTCAAGCAGCGAAAGTAGGCGCGAGAAATTAATGTCGATCCTGAGATCTCAATTTTGGCGCTAGTTTCGTTTTCTGGTACATCACGACGACTTGCTTGGGTCTCATGTAGCTCGACGGCTCTTCGACGGCTCTTTCTGGTTGGATCAGACAGTGCTATCAGTCAACAACACAATGCCGAGAGCAGGGCAGCCTTAGAGCAGGGCGGCCTTCGAGCAGGGTCAACTAAGCTCCTGCTGCATATCGAGCATGGAAGGCGGCCTTTGTGCTCAAACCTGTTCGAGTTGGCCTCCGGGAACAAGGGTGCGTGGCCGGCGCGGTCTGTTTCACGTGCAATGAGGGCAACGCCATCAACCAATCGCGAACATGGGCCGACATGCCTCCGACATTTCTCAGGGCCCAAACGGAAGCTCTGGCCTCTGCAGACAGCCAGACCGCTCTGCGCGGTCGGACCGACTTTTTCAGACTTAACTATTCTGGATACTGAGGGTATGTGCCGCTGCTAGATCTCACTGAGTTGAGCTCGTATCTGCCTTTGGTAAGCAGAGTTTTGAGTTCGGCAATGTCTGCGGTAAGCTGTTTCCGTGTACAGAGGGCCGCGTCCGGACGACCCATGACGTCGGCCGGGACCCCCCCGTGGCGGGGCCTTTCGATGGCTTGTCAGCGCTCCTCGTCTGGGCTTGGCATCACCTCCCATCCACGCACGTGTACGTGTAGCTGAAGCAAGTACTCGTAAAAAAGGCGCGTCAAATGCAGCATCTAAAGAAGACGACATGAATTCAAACACAAATGACGTGTGAGTGTTAGAGTTGTTTGGTATTGCTAAAAATCTCTCTCTCTCTGAATTCACCAGAGAGAATGTTCACTGTTCAGAAGTCTTTGCGCGGGGTGTGTGTGAGCAGAGCCATTCCGCGAGAGAGAGAGTTGTTTGTTGTTTGTGTTCCGCGTGGTTGAAGGTTGAAGGGGTCTGTCAACCACTTGGTTGGTGGTTGAGACCTCTGTCAACTGTCAGTCAACCCGCTGGTTGACAGTTGAGGCAATCGGCCTTAACCACCGCTCTGAGTAGAAAAATCCCTCACGCGCCCGACCAAAGAGAGAGAGAGAGAAAGAAAGAAAGAAAACAGACAACTCAAGGGAAAAGAAAGAAAGAAAGAAAACACACAACCCAAGGGAGGGATGGGAGAACGGCACGCCTCAAGGGAGGGAGAGAGGAGCAGAGCGCGATTTCTCGAAACCGCCGCCCGCCGAGGTCGACACCGGCCATGCGTCCCTCCTGTGCGACCAGACCCGGTCTAGTGCCACAGAGGCGCGATGGCGCCTCCGCTGCCACAGGTGGCCGTCTGTGCCGTCATCCTAGTGCTGGTGCTGCTGCAGGGCGCTCTCTACGCCCGGCGGAGCACGTGGGTGATCACCCAGCCGCTCGCCAGCAGTGGCGGCGTGGTGTCTGTGCCTGAGAGCGTCGCCGGTGCCGTGCCGCCGCCCGGAGCCGCGTTTCCGTCCGCGGAGCAGGTGCTGCGACGGGCGGGGATGCGGCGGTTGGACCCGCCGACGGCGAATGCGTCGGCAAGTCAGGCGCCACCGTCCGGCAAGGACTGCGGCGAGGCCTCGGGCGAGTTTCCGCGGCACCGCATCCTCATCGTGCACGAGCAGCACCTGCAGTCGATGGGCTGCGACGTGCGGCTGCTCCGCTTCGTCAAGGACCTCGTCTACCTCAACCAGGAGGTGTCGATGCTCTTTCGCGGTTCGACGCCCGCAAAGCTGCGGCAGCCAAAGTCGAAGCAGCTCGCGTCCATCCTGCACATCGACGGGTTCGAGGAGGACCAGCTGCGCAAGGGGCTGCGCGACCCGCCCGGGCTGTACGAGTGGACCAACGCGACGCGCTTCGCGCAGCTCGTCTCCAAGGGACACTTCAACATCGTCATCATCTTTCTGTGGTTCTGGTACGACCCGCAGCCATCGGTGGCGGAGCTTGTGCTGCCCGTGCTGCGCGCGTACGCGCCGGCCGACAAGCAGCCCTTCGTCGCGGTCCTGTCGGACGACGCGCACGCGATCCGCTCCTCGCGGCTCGGCGAGGTGAAGATCTCTCTCCGCTCCTCTCCTCTCCTCTCCTCTCCTCTCCTCTCCTCTCCCCTCCTCTCCTCTCCTCTCCTCTCCTCTCCTCTCCTCTCCTCTCCTCTCCTCTCCCCTCCTCTCCTCTCCCCTCCTCTCCTCTCCTCTCCCCTCCTCTCCTCTCCTCTCCTCTCCTCTCCTCTCCCCTCCTCTCCGCGCCTATCCTCTCCTCTCTGCCTCGCCTCTGCTCGCCTCGCCTCGGCTCGCCTCGCCTCGCGGGTCGGCCGATCCACACTTCCACGCGAGAGGGAGACACACACACACACACACACACACACACACACACACACACGCACACACACACACACACACACACACACACACACACACACACACACACACACACACACACACACACACACACACACACACACACACACAACGCACGTCTCCGACACTATGTGGCAGGTTGAGATCCACCCGTCCACGCGCGAGGGGTACATGGAGCGGGCGCGCAACTACTGGCTGCGCCAAAAGAGCATGTACCAGATGATCGACATGGCGCTCTACATCTCCGCGATGGACGCCGTCGCCGAGGAGGAGTCGTACCCGTTCGTGCCCCACTACCGCCTCCTCCGCATGCCGATCCGCGCCTTCCGCATCCTCTCCAAGAACATGCCTGCGCCGATGCAGGAGACGCCGCCGGACGCGTCCGCGGCACTCTCCTTCCCACGCGCCCACGACACAACGCCCACGACACGCGCCCCCGGCCCACCCACAGGACCGCGCCTTTCTGCGCACCGTCAACATCGGCTTCATCGGCAACGGGCTCACGCCGACCAACCACCTCGGCATCCAGTGGTTCCTCGAGCACTGCTGGGAGGACGTGCGGAGGCAGCTGCCCGGCGTGCGCATGCGGCTCATCGGGCGGCCGCCTGGCGAGAAGACGGTCAAGGGGGTGCAGATGCCGTGCGTCCGGACGGAGGACGCGCACTGCGGCTGGGCGTGGGGGACGCAGTACGCGGGCAGCGAGCAGGCGAACGGGATCGACGAGATGGGCTACTTGTCGGCGGAGGGTCTTCGGCCAGACGAGGAGCTGCCCCCGCCTCCGCGACGCCTCCATGACACGGCCCGGACACGCCCCGCAGGCTTGCTCGAGGAGGTCCTCTCCTGGCGGCTGATGATCGTGCCCGTGCTCCGCACCACCGGCGTAAACACGAAGATCCTCGTCGCGCTCGAGCTCGGCGTGCCGCTCGTCATCACGCCGGCCGCCGCCTCGCCCCTCACCCTGTCCATCACACCATGTCCATGTCCGCGACCCGCCCGCGACACGTCGACGACACGCGCCATAGGTCGCCGCCTCGCCCTTCGACATCCCCGACAACGAGACCGTCGTCGCCTTCGCCTCGCAGGCGATCGGCCTCGCGCGCGGGCGGCGGACCCGTCTGCGACACGCCCAAGACATGTCCACGACGCGGCCCGCAGGCGCTCGACTTCACGCAGCAGGTCGTGCGCGTCTACACCACTTCGTGGCTCTGGACGCACCTCTCGCGCGTCTCGCGCCAGCACTGGGAGAATCTAGCCTCGCACGACCCGGCGCGCAACGACGTCCGCAACGTGCTCAACCCCGCCTGCCGCGCCGGTGAGGCAATCCGGCAGTGCTCACCGCCGGTGGACTGACTACACAGGTGCTCGTCACCGCCTGCCGCGCCACGGGACCCACCCACCACTTGCCCGGCTGGACGCCGCCGCGGATAGCCAACGAGCCCGCGACGCCGCAGCTGCAGCTGGCGGCGCGCGGGGCGAGGCGCGGCGGCCAGGGGGGCGCGGGCGGGTCGGCGAGGCCCCGCCGCTCACCGCGCTGCTTTGGGAACGGCACTTCGGGCGAGGCGCCGCTGCTGATGGTCGGCGCCTTCTCCGCCGAGATGGTACTGCCGCGCTTTAACTACTTTCTTCTCGAGGTGTGGCGCGCGATCTGCCGGCATTGCGCGCTCGTCTGCATGATGCGGCGCGAGGGCGCGCCGTACTCGCTCGCGCGCGGCGCTGCGGAGCCTCCGGTCGACTTGCTCATCGATCCGCACTGGTCGCTCCCCCTGGAGCGGCTCGACGGCGTGGGGCACCGCTTCGTCTTCTACGCGTGGGACCCGGGCAAGATGGGCCGCATGTTTCACCACGCCGGAAACATGCTCGAGATGGTCGGGCCGGCCGAGCGGACCGTCGCGCAGGCGCTGCGCCGCCCGGCGACGGCGGCGGTGGTGCAGATCAACAAGGAGATGCGCTCGAGCGGCGGGTTCGTCTACTCGTGGCGCAAGGCGCTCGGCCACCTCGGGATGAGCAAGCCGGCGGTGCAGGGCATCGTGCAGGCGCACATCATGCGCTTCGCCGCCAACTGGACGGCGCACCTCAGCGCGACCACGGCCCTGCACAAGTCTGGTTGAGGATAGAGCTTAGAGCGGAGCTAGGCCGCGGGGCGTGTGCCGGCGGGTCAGGCCGCGCTCTGAGCCGCCGACGGAGTCGCCGCGAACGGCTCGGGCTAGCGCGCGTAAAACGTCGTAAAGTAGCACACTAGAGCGAGGAGGAGCGAGTCCCGGGAGTCGGGAGTGCGGAGAGTCTCCGAGGGGACGCTCCGACGCTCGCCAAACGTGTTAAGGCACCGAAAAGATCGAGTGACGATGTGCGTCGTGCCTCGTGCGTCTGCTGCGGGTGAGGTGTGTCCGCGATGTCCGCGTGTCCGCGTCTCAGCTCCACTGGCACGTCGATCGACGTGGCTCGTGGCAGCTGGCACTGCACGTGTCGGACTGACGACTCTCGACTGCTGCTCGAACTCTCTCCGCCCCGTGTCCCAGCACACAGAGTCGAGTGCAGTTTGACGAGAGCCTGAGTAGGGGCAAACACTGAAAACGTAACTTGATCGGGGCGCGGTTTTTTTTGGACTAGACTGCTCGGGGGAGGTGGGCGAGTGATTGGGTAGCTTTGGGGCCGCCGAAAATAATGAGAACCGCCCCCTATATCTCGCCAAATCTCGATTTTTCGCGGGAATGGGCGCTTCTCAGCCCCGCGCGAGCTACAGTGACTCCCCAGGGCTTGTCCCGTGGCCCAAAGTGGTACCCCGAGCTCCGCCACGAGCGTGGTCAATCAGGAGACACCCACAGTCACGGCGGGCGAGGAGTTGGGTGACGGCCAACTGTCGATTACGGCGCCTTTGGAGCCTCCTGTATCGTCGGTTCGGCTCGAAGATCGTGCCGCATCCGCATGTAAACCACCTCCGCGCCCCCGCTGGCACATGTCCGCATTGCCCGAGCCTGGGAGAAGTTCCCAGTGCCCGGAGGCTGCACAGGTCCGCGAAACGCTGGCGCTGCAGCTCCCGGCGCGCACCCCAGATTCGCGAGGAAAACAGCCGAAAACGGGTCGCGCCGCGATCGACCCTCAGCGAGCCCAGGCGAGCCTGGTAATCCCACCCGGTGGTAAGCGCACGTCCTCCGCGTAATCTAGCGCGCTGTGCAGCCCGCCAGTGCATGGCGCCGACCTGGGCCGACTGGTCGATCTCGCCGCGATCTCGCCATCCAATTCTCGGTCAGGTGTAGTGGATCACCTTAAAATCCTGGATTAATTCCTGAGCCCACCTGGCCCCACCAGACGGGTGGCACGAGGCGCCCGGGCCACTTTTTAGCGCCTCCCGAGCCTCCCGGCGCCTCCTGTGGCCTCCTGAACCCTCTCCCCCGCAGCCTCTCTCGGCGACGTGGGGAGCGGCTGCCGTCCACGGCTCGCACCGGCTCTTCCAGCGGCTCCACGCTTGCCGCCTGTGACGCCCGCGCCACGCACTGCCACGCGGCCGCTCGAGAGAGCGGTCGACGCCCATACTGCTGGGCGTGGCGCTCTATCGGTCGACGCTTCGGCGTCGCTGCTTGGTTGGGGACCCGTGCCTCGACGCGGCGGCGCGGCCAAGTACGGCTCGGTGGCACAGCGCGTCGCCACGGATGAGATGCGGCCACAAGCGGCTGGGGAAGCTCCAAGAATGTTTCGTTCTACTTGCAGGAGAGGTGCAAGCAATTCGGGTGACTGCATGGCTCTTCGCGTCGAGGGATGCGTCCAAGATAATGAGTTGCTTCATTAAAGCGCCGTGTCTTGCGGCATATTCCGGGTCATCGATCCACGTGATGTGACAAACTAGCCGCTATTAATGAATATGGGAATGTTATCTAGTTAAGGCAACCCGAGCGACAACTCCGCGCTTGGCGTGTGTGTGCCTGCTGCTCAAGTCAAGCGGATATGAGCATATACACAACACACATACCACGGTCCGTCTGCATCCTCGGCCATCTACCGCCGTGCCGCATCACCCTATCTGTTCGCTGTCCACCGCATGTGCCGCAGAGTCAACGTGCATTGCGCCGTGGGCGCGCCTCGCGCGCCTGTGGCGCCGCCTCATCAGCCGCCACGCCTGCTGCGGTTGCCCCGCGCTTCTTCGGCGCCCCGCGCTTCTTCGGCGCCCCGCGCTGCCTCGGCGCCGCCTCCGCCGCCGCCGCCGCCGCCGCCGCCGCCGCCGCCGCCGCCGCCGCCGCCGCCGCCGACGCGTCGGCGCTCGCCTGCAGCTCGGTGTACGAAGGCGCCGCCTCGGGCTCCTCCCGCGTGCGGTGCAGCGCCGAGAGCAGCTCCTTGCCGCGCACCTTCAGGAGCGAGGCGACGGGCACCGCCGCGGCGATGTGCCGGTGTAGCGTGTGGGAGCCGTTGGCCGGGTTGTACGACGGGCCCGAGATGCCCTTGGACTTGGCGAGGCAGTTCTTCAGATAGTTCGAGAGCGCGGTCTGCCCGACGTCGTGGTCGATGACCTCGAGCTGCACCAGCGTGCGCGTGATGTGGGCGAGCGGCTCCGCCGCCCGAGCGGCGGCTTGACTGAGCAAGGACGGGACGAGGCCCTTGGCGAGAGCCAAGTTACGCCACTCCGGATCGTCGGTCGGAGGCTGCCATCGCTCGCGCAACTGCGCACAACACGCACACACGGCTCAGGCAGCAAGGCCGAGATAGAGCCGAGATATAGCCGAGATATAGCCGAGATATAGCCGAGGTGTAGCAGCCGCGGCGGCGGCTCGGGGGGCGGTCGGAGAGCAGGGCGGGCGCCTGCTCGTAGCGAGTCGACTGCAGCAGCACGACGTTCATCCACTGGTCGACGAGCGTCGGGACGGCGACCCACGAGCCGTCCGCGCCGCGGCCATGTAGCAGCACGAGCAGCGCCCATGCGTGCACCTCCGCCTCGCTGGGCAACGCCTTGCCCGAGGCGCACAAGATCGAGTTCCTGCGGCGCGGGTGAGCGGCAAGAGCTCGCCAAGGCGGGGCGAGCGCGGCCACGGCGAGGGCGGGCACGCACCGCTTCGATTCGGGCGCCCCGCGCTGCAGCGCCGCGCGCCGCTCAAGCTCGGCCTGCACGTTCTGGAGGATCTGCTGCAGCTGCTCGGTCGTGACATCTGCGGCACACACGCGCAAACCTGAGACCCCCACGGGCCCGGCGGCGGCGCGGCGAGCGGGGCGCGCGCAGGGGCACACACGGGCGTCGCAAACGCGCGGGCGCAGCGCGCCTGGAGCACCAGGAAGGGTGCCACCGCCGGCGCCGTGCTCATCGTGATCACCTGCACGCACAGGCATCGCAGATCGTCAATGTCCCGCTGTGTCCCGAGCTTGGGGCTCGCGCTCCGGCGCCACGGGCTCGACGCGAGGACTCTGGAGAGAATGTCAGAGTGAGAGTGGATGAGGTTGGAGTGGAGGCGGCAATCGCCGTGCGGGCGCGCCCGGGGCTGCAGACTCCTCCAAAGCAGCGGGACGGGAGCGCGCGCGCGACCGCGGGCCGGATTTTGCGGGGGAACTCGGGGGGAGGGCGCCCCGGACACGCCCTGCACGCGGCGCGGGCTGGCGCTCACCAGGAGCGGCAGCATTTGTGCGGTCTTCGCCGAGGTTTTTCTTTCGCCGCCATCATTCTTTTCCCTGCCAGGGGCCTCACTTGTCGCATTTGCGAGGAAAGCAAGCGCGAGCGCTGCGGCGCCGGAGTCTTTCGGTCACCATTCTGGACCATCTTAATATTTTTCAATGATTTTTGCAGGGTCTGAAAGCTGAGACTCAGCTCTTCACGCTCGGTATGAAAGCAAGGTCCGTCCGGGGGGTCCCATTTTTCAGTATTTCCCCCTAGCCTGAGGATGCCTCTGTGTGCGAGCACCGAGCAGATATGAGCAGTGGAGGAAAGTCGGTTTTTCAGCGAGAGCGATATTCTAACCTTCTTAATTATGGAGCCAGCCTCGAGGCTTCTCACAACAGACACACCCAGCCGCGGCGCGGTCGCGCGAACCGAACCTGCGAAAACGCAAGCGCGGCGGCAAAGGCGCCGCACGCGCGCGCGCTGCGCGCTGAGCAGCAAGCGCGAATGCAAATTGCTCGGCGGCGGCGGCGGCGGCGGCGGCGGCGGACGCCGCGGCAAAGCCAGACTTTCGGCGTGCGGGGTGGACTCTGCGGAGAGGGGAGCTGCAACCCCCCGGCACGGTTGGGTCACGCCTCGCGGCGGTCACGACCCGTGCCGGCTTGGTTGTGTCGAGAAGGGGACTCGCCGAGCTCGAGCCCAGCGCCGCCGCACGGCGCGCTCACGCATACGCGTAGAGCGCCGTGTCGATCTGCGGCGGGATGGGCTTGATCTCGGTGGCGAGGTCCTTTTCAATCTTGTAGAGGTTGAAGCGGTCGTCGAAGGTGATGAGGTTGATGGCCAGGCCGAGGTGGCCGAAGCGGCCGGACCGGCCGATGCGGTGCAAGTAGGTCTCTGCCTGCTTGGGGAAGTCGAAGTTGATGACGACGTTGACGGAGGGGATGTCGATCCCGCGCGTGAAGAGGTCCGACGAGACCAGGTTTCGGCAGGCGCCGTTGCGGAAGTCGTGGAAGACGCGGTTCCGGTGCTGCGGAGGGAGGGGGCGAGGGATGTGGAGCGTGGCGCGACCCCGGGGGGGGGGGGGTCGGGCGGGCGGGCGGGCGGGAGGGAGGGGCGGTGGCGCGCGCCTGCTGGACCATCTTAGCGTGGATGTAGTAGCACGAGAAGCCGAGCTCGGTGATCTTCTTGGCGAGGAGCTCGACGCGCGTGGTCGAGTTGCAGAAGATGATGGACTGGTTGATCGAGAGCTTGGCGAAGAGCGTGTTGAGGCAGTGCACCTTCTGCTTCTCCTCGACGAACGCGTAGTACTGCGTCACGCCGTGCAGCGTCAGCTCGTCCATCAGGTTGATCTCGTACGGCTTGTTCATGACGCGGTCGCGGAAGGAGGCGACCTTGACGGGGAAGGTCGCGGAGAAGAGCAGGATCTGCCGCCCGGGCGGCATCCGCCGGATCAGCTTCTCGACGAGCGGCATGAACTCTGGCGAGAGGAGCTTGTCCGCCTCGTCGAGGGCAACGGTGCCGCAGCGCGTCAGGTCGGCCACGTTCTTCTCGGCCATGTCGAGGATGCGGCCGGGCGTGGAGATCATGAGGTGCACCGGCTTCATGAGCCGGAGGATGTCCTCTTGCAGCGACGAGCCGCCCGTCGAGACCATGATCTCGAGGTGGAGGTGCTTGCCGAGGTCGCGGCAGACCTGCGACGTCTGGAGCGCGAGCTCGCGCGTCGGGACGAGGATGATGGACTGGATGTGGTTCTTGGAGGAGTCGGCCTTCTCGAGGATGGGAATCACAAAGGCGGCCGTCTTGCCCGTCCCGTTTTTCGCGCGCGCGAGCACGTCCCGCCCCGCGAGGGCGATGGGTATGCTCTCCTCTTGGATCGGCGAGGGCCGCTCAAACCCGGCCTCGAAAATGCCCATGAGGAGCTCGCGCTTGAGGAAGTAATCCTCAAAGTCGTTTCCCTTGGTGGCGGTCACGTCGGCCGTCTGGACCCGCTCGTCCTTGGCCGGCAGCACCAACGTCTCTCTCCAGTCGCCCCCATTGTTGCTCGTGCCCGGCGCCGGCGCCGTGCGCACGTTGCGGGGCGCGGCCGGCGGCTGGGGCTGTTGGGGGGGGTACGATAGCGGCGCGGAGGGGGCCGCGGCCCGGCTCTGCATCGCCGCCTGCTGCTGCGCGAGCGCCT
Source organism: Emiliania huxleyi CCMP1516 (assembly GCF_000372725.1). Classification (NCBI taxonomy): domain Eukaryota; phylum Haptophyta; order Isochrysidales; family Noelaerhabdaceae; genus Emiliania; species Emiliania huxleyi. The sequence goes on from NW_005200478.1 coordinate 26,583, forward strand.
GCTGCTGCTGCAGCAGCAGTGCCTGCTGCCTCGCCACCTCTGCCTGTGCAGCGGCGAGTTGCGCCGCCTGCTGGTCCAGGCTCGCCTGCGTCAGCGGCTGCGCCGACTGCGCGCGGTGCGGCTCCAAGTTGCCGTTGTAGGCGCCCCCCCGCCCGCCGCCCCCCTGGCCGACCCCGAGCCCGCCCTTGCCCCCTCGGCCCCCTCCTGCACCGCCGCGGCCCCTCTGCTGCTGGGGCGCGCGTCCTCCCTGCTGCTGGGGCGCGCGCGCCGGCTGCGTGTGCTGCATCGCCAGGCGCTGCGCCATAGTCATGCCCTGCACAGCCGACATGGGTCGAGTCCCACAGTGTGTGGCGTCTGTCTACTCCGCCTTGAGGGGCGCTGGGTGGCAACGCAAAAGAAGAAACTAAGGGTCTGGGTCTACTGGGTGGGAGGTTAATCAATGATAGAAAGTGCTCCAAGTGCTCATCCTTTCCTTTGGTAAGCTCTGGGACCTAGTACCTAGAAGAGTTGCAAGAAAGCGAAAGCGAAACGGCAAGCAGGGACTCCCGCGGTTCGCCTTTTCTCCTGGCCGGTGCACCTCGCGTAACGGAAGTCGGAGGGCTAGCTGCGTCTTTTTTGCTGCTTTTTATCCTTTTGACGCCTTCGCAAACGGTTGTGCGGGCTGTCGATTAATTTTAATAAAGACGCTGACGGCTGCTTCTTCTCAGTCCGTGCGATCGGCCAAATCGCGATGAATTTCATTCACATTTTCTTTGTAAATGAAATCAAACTCTGTCTCTGAGACGAGATAGGATTTAGGGACCTAAATGTGCTTGTGCGATCATGGTTTCTTTGAGAGAGAGAGAGATGTGTTTGTTTCTCTTTGACCACTCTCGCATGACGCATGTCGGCCACACTCGCCTCTCGCGTAGCCGTCTCAGGCGATACTGGAAGACCCGCGCAGCTGCGGAGCTTTATTTGCATGTGTTGTGTGGCCATCACTCCTGCCGTTCTGCGATCCAGCCTGTCTGTGCGTCTTCCACCCATACATAGAGACTGGCTGTTCTTCACCTCAGACATACATACTTCTACACTCCCTCCTCAAAACGAGGGATGGGACGAGGACAGGGTCCCCACCTGCACGAGCAGGATTTTGGAAGGACGATCAGGGACACAGGGGAACGGGAGTGGGGAGCGCATCGCGACAGAAAGAAAGAAAGAAAACAGGCAGCATGGACCCACAAGGGAAGGATGGGCATCTAAATAAATAAATAAAACGGACACACCAAACAAGGGGTGGGAGAAGGACAGGGTCCCCACGTGCACGAAGATCGAAAGGAAGCCTGCGTTTCTTCTTTTGCGACGCTTCGCAGGCCATGCTCGTACGGAGGCTGGCGCTCACGGCCACCCGCGCTCCTTGCGGCCGATTGGCGGCGGCGCGGCTGGCGGCGGCGCGCCCGGGCCCGGCGCGAACGCTCTGCTCGGACAGCGACTTCATGCCGCAGCGCAAGAAGTTTGCGGCGGACGGCAACGTGAAGGACCAGATCCAGAAGGAGATTGAAGCCAACCCGGTCGTCGTCTTCATGAAGGGCGTCCCGAGCGCACCTATGTGCGGCTTCTCCAAACAGGTCGTGGAGGTGAATGGCCACTGAGCCGCTGCCGCTGCCAACGCACCTGTGCCGGTTCCGCTGAGAAGCACGGCGTCTGGATCAGGTGCTCAAGACTCAGGGCGTACCATTCAAGGGCATCAACGTCCTCGCGGACCCCGACGTGCGCGAGGGCGTCAAGGCGCGCACTCCGAGGCCCGCCCCACTGCCGCCAGCCCTTTCCCTCGGCAACAATGCACTCTCCACAGGAGTTCTCAAACTGGCCGACGGTTCCGCAACTGTACATTGGCGGCGAGTTCATTGGAGGCTGCGACATTACGGTGCGCGCAGCCTCGATCCCAACGCGCTCACGTCTGCGCGTGGCGAGGCCACCGGCCTAGCCCCTGCGCTCGCCCCGCCGCAGGTGGAGCTGCACCAGAGTGGAGAGCTGGCCGAGGAGCTGAGAAAGGCGGGTGTCAAGGACTGATCGGTCGGCTCGTGCCAGCGACCTCGACGCGGAGGACCGTGGCGAGGCTCGAGATGCCGTCATCCGCCCTTCCCGCCCGGTCTCCTCCCCTCCCCTCCTGTCTCGTTGCTCTGGTCCTCCGCCGTGTCTGTGCAGTGGTGTGTGTGTGCGCTGGTGTGTGTGCGCCGGTGTGCGGGAGGGAGGCGGCCTTGTCTTCGATAGCACTCTCCTTCCCACACCCGGGCGCACGGCGCTCTCCCGCATCGCATTCAGGCGTTGACCGTGTAGTGTACATCAGAGCCGTACGAGATACGACACTCTCACCGTCCGACAGCCACGCCGCATTACGTGTGAGGCGATGTTAGGGTTGCTGGAGAGCAATCCATACGTGCTACGACAAAGAAACTGTCCCTATAATGTGAATGAGAAAGCGAATTCGTCGCGATAGTCGCGCGCCGCAGGCGCGCGAAAATTTTGGACATTCTACTCTCCTCTCTCTCCGTCGGCGCCCGCGGCGCGCTCTCCAAATACTCGCTCACTATAGCGGCGTGCAGCCGGCGGCGCAGCCACGCCTTGTTGCCCGAGTGGGCCTCGGCACGCTTGCCCAGCTCCTCCTTGAGCTCCACCACCTTCATCGCCACCAGCTCCTCTTCCCGCGAACTCGCCTCCCGCGCTAGCATTGTAGCGCGAGAGTGGATCTCCTGCATTGCACGCTCTGCACCAGCCTCTCGCGCTCGGTCGCCTCGCTATAACGAGCCAGTGCTATCTGCGCAATCTTGGCGTTGTTTTTGAGCCGATTTTGCCTCCACTGATTGCACCGCGCCACACTGTGCTTTCGTGGAGCCGGGTTGACGCGGGGCCTTCTGATGGGATTTAGCCAAAGTGACTCATCGCAGCACATGACGACCGCCCACCGCTTGTGCAAACGTGATCACTCGCTGCTGCACTGGCTGCTGCTGCTGCAACTGGCTGCTTCTGCTGCGCACTGGCTGCTGCTGCACCTGACCCAGCGCGTGTGAAGGCACTTGCCGAGGCTGCGGCCGGAGCGGTGTAGGCGGACAACGAAACGAGCGGCGTGACGGGAGCATCACCGTTGCCCAGGCGCGAAAGTGTGTTGTGGGAGGATGCGTCCTTATGTGTTACAAACTTGTGCGTCTCTCTCTCTCAACTTGTGCATGTAGCGCTATACATGTTTGGACACACACCGGCGGGTGCTTTCGAGGCGAGCGGCAGCATTTTTCTGTGCGGGACTAATAGAAAAAAATCTTCCAAGCTGCGCGCCGGGCGGGCCGTGAGCTATGTGCGGAAATTTTTGAGAAATGCCGAAGCTACCGAGAGGACCAAAGTGGAAAGAGTCGCACTCTCCCCTCCCGATCAAAAGCGTAAAAGCACCCGAGGCTCCGGAAACCTAACCCTCAAGAGCGGCCGCACATTGCTCGGTACCCCCCCTGCACATCTAAAGCCATGGCCGACCCCCCCCCCCAGCAGCAGCGCTCTGCCTGTGGGGGGTGCTGGCATCTCTGTACAGACAGCAGCTGTAAGTAGCATGTGTTCCAGTGGCGAGAATTTATGGTCGGCACCAAAATCAGTGGTCTCACCGGCGGGCCCTCCTACACTGCCAACCGGGCTCGAAGCACGAAGGCGCGGTGAACACAACCGCCTCGAGCGTACGCTCAAACACGAGCCGAGGGTGGAGGGGGGGCGGCGGCGAAGAGGCGGGAGAGCTGGGTCCGTGCGCTCTGCTGCTGGGGGGGTCAGGACCCCCCCCCCCTAGCAGCAGGGATGGCTTTAGATGTGCAGGGGGGGTACCGAGCAATGTGCGGCCGCTCCAAATATGACGGTCGGTAGGTAGGTGTGTGGGGAGGCTGGGGACGCGCTGGGGACGCGCGACTAAGTCTAAGAAGAAGAAGCCGTCTTATTAATCGACAGCCCGCACAACCGTTTGCGAAGGCGTCAAAAGGATAAAAGGCAGCAAAAAAGACGCAGCTAGCCCTCCGACTTCCGTTACGCGAGGTGCTCCGGCCAGGAGAAAAGGCGAACCGCGGGAGTCCCTGCTTGCCCGCGTTTCGCTTTCGCTTTCTTGCAACTCTTCTAGGTACTAGGTCCCAGAGCTTACCAAAGGAAAGGATGAGCACTTGGAGCACTTTCTATCATTGATTAACCTCCCACCCAGTAGACCCAGACCCACAATTAGTTTCTTCTTTTGCGTTGCCACCCAGCGCCCCTCAAGGCGGAGTAGACAGACGCCACACACTGTGGGACTCGACCCATGTCGGCTGTGCAGGGCATGACTATGGCGCAGCGCCTGGCGATGCAGCACACGCAGCCGGCGCGCGCGCCCCAGCCAGCAGGGAGGACGTGCGCCCCAGCAGCAGAGGGGCCGCGGCGGTGCAGGAGGGGGCCGAGGGGGCAAGGGCGGGCTCGGGGTGATTGATGGAGAGCGCACGTAAGCATGGGTGGAGAGCAGCGTATCGTGATGGGTGATGTGTGTGCAGTCAGCAGCATGAATCAGAGCGCACGACGTGTACACTTAGACGAGACAGGCCTGGCCACACGAGACCTCAATTATGCTGCTCGCGCGTCGCCGACGCCGTCCGGTCGGCGGCTTCGGCGCTTCGCCTCCGTGCTCCGACAGCGACAGCCCCTTCAGGTCGCAACACAATCCACAGATCGAGAATAGATCTTCGACGTCAGGGGCGGCTACCCCCCCCCCCCCACCCCCAGGTCTACCGTACACAGAGATGGCATATGCGCATCTCCTAGATGTCAAACGCCATCTCGGTTTATCTTGACACCGGGGTGTCTCTCTAGCGGGGTGTCTCCAGCCTCCTACCAGACGCAGTATGATCAGGATTCAGGCCCCACAGCGCGTGCGCGGCGGCGCCTCGGCCGAGCGTGCGGGGGCGGCGCGGGCCCTCCCTTGCCGTGGCCTTGGCGGAATGGCCCTTGTGCCCTGCCCCTGGGCGGTGATGGGGGGACCGGGGGGCGCGGATAAATAAATAAAATAAACAAAGTGCAGTACAAAATCCAAAATCCAAATCGCAAACATAGTCATAGACAACCCAAACACACCACAGCCACGTACGTGGCATAGGAGAGCAGGAGGGGAAAGGCTGAGGGAGGGTGTAGAGGATGTAGAGTGTAGAGCGCTGTAGAGCTGTAGCGATGTGGAGCGCTGTAGAGCTGTAGAGCTCTACATCCGCCGCGTGACGAAGCGCCTGCGTTGTAGAGCGATGTAGAGGCGCTCTACAACGTGAAATCCGCGGCCCGCGGTTGTCCTTTCGCAGGGCGCGACCGACATGGAGATCCGCTGCACACAGATCAGTGCTTTTGTCGACTATTGCTCGCTCTCTGTGCACTCGCAACGCCAGAGGCCGTGCTTGGAGAATGGGTCGCAATGCTGCTGCGCCTGTGGATTGAGCCGCGGCGCAAGCTCCATCGGTGAGCTGCGGTGGCGCGCCGGCCGCTTCATGCATAGCTCTCCGGCGAGCGGCCGCGAACGCGCTTTCCGTCCACCGTTTCATCGAGTTTGCCCGAGTGGTAAAAGCAATCTAAATGCAATCGTCGAATTTGGTATAAGTTGGCCGAATGGTTTTGGGGGAAAAAACCAAAGCGAAAGGTTGGCTCCATGAGCTAAATGTCAACATCCCCTCCGGCTACGACAATGTGAACCTGATCTGGTCCTCACGGGGTTGACCCGTCTCCTCCAGATCGAGACGGACTTCATGAACGGCCGAGCAATATTTCTTCGTTAATATATTAATTGATGCTTTTTGCACGGCTGAGCCCCCCCACCCCCCCCGCCGCACACTCCGTCAGAGCCCTCTCCCCCCTTGCACAACAGGAATTTTGACAATTAACCAATGGAACGTGTGGCGAGGTGGTTGTGTAATACGTCTTCGAGTTGCTATGTCTATCTTTTTCGATCGGCTGGACCCCCCCGTACCCGTCCCCCCCCCCCCTTCGGGGGGGGGGGCTTTTTCTTGGTCCGGCCCATTCGGCACCCCCCCCCCCCCCCGCTGTTTGCAGGCAAGAGACAGCACAACTCAGAACGATGAGCTTGCTCATCCCGGAGTGGTTCGACTCCACACAAATCCGAGGCGGTGACGGGTACTGTCTCGGCGGTCTCAGGCCCAGTGAGGTAGTGCGCCAGACCTCCCCGGATCCTGCTGAACAAGCTCCTCTTGTAGCTCGATCGGTCACACCGCCATCGCCGTCGGGGAGAGGGGGGACGACACTGCTTCGGCAGCGTGCACCTCGATCCTGTACCGTGTTTGTTATGACCCCCCCCAATGAACACACCAGAGAGGGAGGGCGAGACGATCGAGGGGTCCCGTACCATGCGGAATCGACCCTATCCAGTGCTCAAGTGCTCAACGTTCAATGTCTACAACAAACTCTTCATCATAAGCGGCGAACGAGGCACGGTGTCGCTCTCCGACCTGTCTCCGACATGAGGCGCGTTGCACTTGCCAGTGCTGCCCTGGCCTTCTGTCTGCCCGCCCAATGGGTGGCAGGTGCCTCTGCTGCTGTGGCATGCCTCACGGCTGCGACTGGCCGGCGCCTCGGCGCCTGGCGCGAGTCATGGCGCATGCAACGCGCAGCAATGCTCGCCTCGCCTCGCGCAAATGCGACCGTCCTCGCAGCCGACAGTCCACCGCCTGCTAAAGAAGCACAGCGACGAATGCGGCACCGGCGACGCATGGCAGGCTGGTCATGACGCAGTTATAGGGTGTTGTGTGCCGTCAGAGTGACTCTCTGTGTGTCAGGGATAGTCAGGGCTGTCCATCAGAGCTCCAGTAAGCTCGGAGACACCCCATTAGCGCGGCTCGACCTCTTTGAGTCACTGCCTTCCCGGCGGTTTGGCTGTAGAGCCTCTACAACAAACTCTACAGCAAAATCGCCCTCTACATTGCTCTACAACGCAGGCGCCTCGTCATGCGGCGGATGTAGAGCTCTACAGCTCTACAGCGCTCCAGAGCGCTCTACATCTCTACATCTCTACAGCGCTCTACACTCTACATCCTCTACACCCTCCCTCAGGGGGGAAAGGAGGTCAGCACAACTTCCAAGGACGCACGAGCGAGAAGCACAGCAGAGCAGACAGATGACGATTACCACCCAGCGCACGACCGCCAACAATAAACGTCCCTCCCTGTCCTCTCCACTCGTTCCTCTACTTATATACATACAACCGCGAGACCTCCCCGGGACCCCGTTTTGTGCGGGCGGCGTGTGAGGACTCTGAGAGAGATTCTCACTTCTAAAAACGAGGGGCGCGGGCGGCCGCGCGATAACCGGCTTGCAATAGACTCCTTCTGCCGTGTGTCGTTCTCATCTTTGCGGGCGGTCTTGGATCTTTCAGACTTCACACACAGACACACAAGACCTCGGCCGCAACCCGCGACTCTTAGCAGAGCCCAGCGCGCAGCGGCACCACGAGACCGCGCCGGCGCCCCGCCCGCTCGCGGGGGCGCCACGCGGCCCACATGCGCCACATAGATGGCCAGCCATATGGGCTACCCGAGGGCGTCGATCGCGTCGTTGAGCGCGTCGAGCTCATCCTGGATGCGCGACGCCTCCTCAAAGTCGTCGGCGTCCACCGCCGCCTGCATCTGGTCCTCCATCTCTGAGAGCCGCGCCTGGGGCGGCGGGGCCGGGGAGGGCTAAGCGGCACAGCGGGGCTGCTGCGCGGGAGCCACCCGGACAAGTGAGCGGCGCCTCCAGCGCGGCTCTCGTGTCCTCGGACCCCTCGCTTGGCTCGTCCGTGCTCGAGCCGGGAGGGCAGACAGCCGGCGCAGCCGCCACGGCGCCCACCCCGTTGCCGTTGCCGTTTCCGTTTGCGACCGCTTCCCCGCCGGCCGCCGCCGCCTTCGCCGGTGCGACACCACAACGCCCGCCCGCCCCGCCCGCCTCCTCCTCGTCTGAATCGTCCGAGTCGGCGAGCGCCGCGAGTACCGCCTGCGAAGTGCCGGCCGATGGCGCGAGCGCGGAGAGGACGGCAGAGATCGCGGGTGGCGATACAGCCGCGCTCGCAGACGCGTAGCCGCTCCCCGCCCCGCTCTTCCCCGCGCCATCGCTGTTCTCCTCCTCCTCGTCGTCGTCGCTCGCCCCCACCGCGCCCGCGGCGGCGCGCCCCTCCTCGTCCCAACCCCACGTGGCGCGCAGCTCGCCCCGCGCGGCCTGGCTGCTGCTCAGCTGCTCGCGCAAGAGGGAAGCCTGCGCCCCCTCCGCCGCGGGCAGCGCCGCCTGCATCGCGGCCTCGTGCTCGCGCAGCAGCCTACCGCTCGAACGAGACACCCGCGCCTCACGCGCCGCCGACACGGCCCGCCCCCCCCCCCTCCCGCCTCCCGCGCGCCGGTAGCGCGTCGCGTCCAGCTCGCGCTGCTCCGTGCGCAGCTCTGCGTGCAGCTCCGCCTCGCGCCGCCCGTCGTGCGCCTATCGGAAGGTTCGGAGAACGTTCAGGGCAGGGTCGGCGAACCGCCTCCCCGGCGCCGCCCGCCCCGTCCGCCTGCGCGCTCCTCGCCGCCTCCGCCTGGCCGAGCAGCCGCTCCTGCGCCTCCTTGTCCGCCTCGAAGCGCGCGGCGAGCGACTTGAGCTCGGCGGCAACCTTCCCCGCCTCGGCGAACTTTTGCGACGAGGCGGCGAGCCGCTTGTCGCGCTCGAGCCGCACGCGCTGGTCCTGCAGCGTGCCGAGCTGCCGCGAGAGAAGCTCCGCCTCCGCCTCCATCTGCACCACCGAGTCGGCGTGCGTGCGCTGCGCCGCGCGGATGGACGCAGCCTCCTCCTCGAGGTCGTGCAGCTGCGACCGCTCCTGCGCCCGGTGCGAGCGAAGCGCCTCCTCGGCGGACGCCACGCGCGCAATCGCGTCCGCCCGCGCGCCGTGCCGCGCCGCCTCCGCGTCAGCGTCGGCGATGGCGCTCTCCGCCGAACCGATCCATCCGCGCCGCGCCTCCTGCTGCTCCTCCGTCGCGCGCAGCTCCTCCTCGTGCGCAGCGGCCGCCGCCTGCAGCCCTGCCGCCGCCTGGGCGTGCGCGTCTCTTGCGGCGGCCAGCGTCTCCTGCTTCGTCTGCAGCCGCTGCAGCTGCTTGGCGTGCCGCTGCCGCACCTGCGCGAGAGACGCGGCGGGGACGTGTCACGGGCGTGCCTCGGAGGGGTACCGCACCACGACTCGCCGCGCCGCCGCCGCACCCCGCCGATGGCGTCCATATCTCCCCATATCTCCCCATATCTCCCCATATCTCCCGCACCTCGCCGATGGCGGCGCCGCAGACCGCGACCTTGCGCGCGCACTCGTCCTGCTCGGCGCGCTTGGCCTCGAGCCTGGCGAGCAGGGCCGCGACCTCCTCGGCGAGCGCCTCCTCCTCCTCCTTGAGCCTCGCCATCTCCTCGCCCGGGCCGCGCCTGCGGGGCGCGTCGCGGACGTGTCATGGGCGTGGCGTGGACGTGTCCCGCCGCGTCCGAGGCCGCGCGTCTCTTCGGCGATGGCGTGCTCCGCCTCGGCCTGCTTCGCCAGCAGCGAGTCCCCCTTGGCGTCGAGCTGCCGCCGCTCGTCGTCGAGCCGCTCCCGCTCCGCGCCCAGCCGCTCCTCCTGCGCCTATTGTTGTTATCATCATCATCATGACTCTGACTCCTTGTTCTTATTCGCCCAGCCGCTCCTCCTGCGCCTCGAGGAGCGACTCGCGCGCGGTCGCCTCCCTCGCCGCGACCTCCTCTCTCGCCGCGAGGCAGCGCCGCGCCTCGCCGACCTGGTCCGCCCACAAGCTCCGCTGCTCGCCGAGCAGCGCCGCCTGCCGCTCCGCGGCCCTCGCGTAGGAAGCCTCGCCCTCCGCCTCGCCCTCCGCCAGCTCCGCCTCCCTCCCCTCGAGCGCCTCGAGCTCCGCCGCGAGGGAAGCCGCCCGCTCGTACTCCTCCGCCGCAGACGCCTCCGCCTGCGCCGCCTGCGCCGCCGCGCGGCTCTGCTTGAGCGAGGCGAGCTCACCTTCGCGGCTCGCCCGCTGCCGCAGCAGGCCGAGCTGCACGGCGCAGAGCTGCGCGTGCTGCTCCGACAGCTCGCGCACCTGCGGGTGAGTGGCGGGTGAGTGGCGGGTGAGTGGCGGGTGAGTGGCGGGTGAGTGGCGGGTGAGTGGCGGGGTCCGCACTCTCAGCGAGAGGAGAGGAGAGAGAGGAGGGGGGGGGGGGGGGGGAGCCGCCCGAGGGGGAAGGCCGCACCCGCAGCCGCGTCTGGGCCACCCTGGGGGCGACGTCAACCTCCTCTGGCGCCTTGCGTGGCGGCGGCTGCGGAGGCCTCGGGGGGTGGATGTTCGGGTGGATGTTCGGGTGGCTGCGGCTGCGGCTGCCGGCGCGGGCGGCGTCCCCGAGGGCGGCGGCACGCGGTGCCCGCGCCGCGGGCGCCGACTCGTGCGGGGACGGCAGCGGCGACTCCTCCGCCGACGAGCCGCCCGCCGACGAGGCGGCCGACGAGGCGCAGGCCGACGAAGCGGCGGCGCGGGCGGCGCGCGCGGGCGGCGGAGCGGGCGACGAGCGGGCCTATGGAGGGGTGGGCCTCGGATCGGGCGAAGGAGTGCGCCGCGCGGTGGTGCGGTGGCGCGGTGGTGCGGACCGAGGTGGCGCGGAAGGCGGAGGGAGGCATTCCGGGAGAGGCCGTCCTCGGAGGAGGCGGAGGCGGCGGAGGCTCGGCGAGCGGCGCGGCGGCGCTCGCACTGGGAGCGCAGACGCCCGGAGTGCACATGCCTGCGAATAGCCCGCCTTGCTCGGGCGGAGCGGCGCCGTCCAGGCTCGTGCCGCCGGGCGCGGACCAAGTGGCGAGGTCGAGCCCGGCGAACATTCCGCCGGCGGCGCTTTCGGAGGGAGGCGGCGAGGCGGCGTGCTCCGACGGAGGCGGGGAGGCGGCGGGCGGAGGCTCGGCGAGGGAGGGCGGCGGCGCGCCCTCGGCGGCGTCGGCGTCGAACCCGCCCGGCTGCCTCGCCTGGTGGGCGTGTCGCGTGTCGCGGGGACGCGAGTCGCCGGTGTGTCGGGAGGTGTGTCGGGAGGTGTGTCGGGGGTGCGGGGCGGCATCACCTTGCGCACAATCTTCTTCTTCTTTGTTGCGGCGGGCGGCGGAGCGGCTCCAGGAGCGGGCGGCGGAGTGGCCGCCGGCCCTCCCGGTCCGGCCGAAGCGAGGAAGCCGAACGAGGAGCCTCCCGCCAGCGAGCCTCCCTGCAGCGAGCTCGGCTGCAGCGAGCCTGCGGGTTGGCCTCCACTCGGCTCCGGCTCGGGCGGCGGCGACGGGGAGCAGAATCCGAAGGAGGAGCCGACTGCCGCGGCGGGTGTCGCGGCAGGCACGGCGAGGCCGTCGAAGAGGCTCATGCCCGCCGGCGGCTCTGCTGACGGTGCCGGAAGAGCCGAGCCGGCGGTGGGCGTGTCGAGAGCCGCACGCCACATCTCGGCCTCAACCTCGGAATCGGCGCGGAGGGAATAGGCCTGGCCGCCGGCGAGCAACTCGAACCGCGCGGCGTCGGCCTGGTCCGCCGGCCCGTCGCTCGTGCTCGCGCCGAGCGCGCTGAGCTCGAGCGTCCACTTTGCGTCGCCGCCGCCCACATCGCCCGGGCTGTTGAAGTACTGCAATCGATCGCCGCTCAGCACGAACCAGCGGCGCTGCCACATGCTGGTCCCCGACCGGGTGGTGGCGAGCTTGCTGAGCCAGCCATCGAGGGATCGGTTCATGAAAAGCGCGCAGCAGCGCCGCCCTGTGGCTCACGCACAACTCCGTGTTACTTAGAATTCTTTAGGTCATTCATGGGCGATAGCGGCCCACTGTGCCCGCTGGCAGGACAGTGACCCTGTGGTCAGCTCCATATGATGTCGGATATTTTTTGTTGGCACCGTAACACCAAAAAACTACTATGTCTTCGAGTGAAAAGTAATCCGAGCAAGGCCGCGGCCGCAGTGAATTAAAAGGGGCGGTTTTCGAGGGGGAATCTGGAGAACCCCCACCTCCTCGAAAAACTTTTCACTCCAAGACATAGTCCTTTTTTAAGGTGCTCTACAACCTAGGCACAAAAGATATGGCATTGCAGGCCATTTAGGGCCCCTAGACGATCACTGAGTAGGCCAAAATCCCCACTGGGCCGGGAGCAACCTTAACACAGCCTTCTCACAGCACGCTGGCACGACAAGGGCGGGGACTGGCGCGGACTGGCACACACACCGGCTCACCACCGGAGCCGCCTTAAGCGACTCCGTTATAAGAACGGCAGTGCATGTGATAAGAAGTGGCCCCGGAAGAGCTGGGAATAGGACCGCCGCAAGCGGCGTGGCGTGGGGCGGTTGAGCATCCCTCCGGGGGGCCCTCTGCGCCGGGGAGGCGTTGTTGGAGGCTAGGACGCAAAACTGATAACTCTCGCACTAGCTCTCGCCCTCTCGCAAGCCTGGCGCCCTGGCCTCCGCCCTAACCGACCGCCCGGCGGCCCGCACGCTCGACAGAACCCGGACGACGTGCGTGTTTCCTTCTCTACGAAAACACACACTCCCAAGTCAGCGCCATCGAGCAGCTATCGAGAACAACAAGACTCTTTGGCGAGCCAACGCAGCAAAATCTTCGCAAGAGGAGATCCTAGAGTCTCTTGCTAGAGCGGTGCAGCCAGGCTCTTGCTAGAAAGACGGTGAGGCCGGGATCGCAAACGGCAGGGATGGCGGGACGGCTCTGGAGCGAAGTAGTGGCCGTAGCCAGCCTCAAGCACGCATGTTGCCAGATGAGAATGGGGGCAAGAACTTTTGGATTTCTTCGCGGCAATCGCGTAACGGGAGGCTCGCTGGCTTTTTGTGGCTTTTCGGACGGCTTTTTTGGATTCTCCCGCCCTCCAACCCTCTATTGGATTTTTTCACAAGGAGCGTGGTTCTTTCTCTCTCTGCCGCCTCCGTCGTCTCCAGCCCTTTTTGTCGCCGCCTCCCTCTCCGGCGACGCTATGGCCTCCAACTGGATGGCGCTCCAGGCGCGGCTCAAGGCCGGCAAGTCGTCGTCGGCCGGCGGCAAACCGGCCCGGCGAAAGAGCATCGAAAAGGCCGCGCCGCGGCCGGCGCAGGCCGCCGCCGCGCCTGCCGCCACGAGCGCCGCGCCGGCCGCCGCCGCCACCAGCGCCGGCGGCCTCGCCGCGCGGCTGCCTCCGCTGCCCTTCCGCGCCGACGGGGCCGCGCTGACCGACGTCCTCGCGCTGGACTGCGAGATGGTCGGCGTCGGGCCCGGCGGCGCCCGCTCGGCGCTCGCGCAGGTCGTGCTGATCAACTCGCGCGAGGAGCTCGTCTACGCGGCGTACGTGCGGCCGGCCGAGCCGGTGAGCGACTTTCGGACGGCGGTGTCGGGCATCCGGCCGCACCACCTCGCCCGCGCCGTGCCGTTCCAGCAGGCGCAGGCCGAGGTGACGCGGCTGCTCTACAAGCGGCGGCTGGTCGGGCACGCGCTGCACAACGACCTCAAGGCGCTGCAGATGTCGCACCCGAAGAGGCAGCAGCGCGACACGGCGATGTACGCGCCCTTCCGCGCGCAGGGCGGCCCCACCTCGCGCGCGCGCAAGCTCTCCGACCTCGCGCGCGAGCTGCTCGGGATGCGGATCCAGCAGGGCGAGCACTCGCCGCTCGAGGACGCGGTGGCGGCGCTCCGGCTGTACAAGCTGCGCGCTGCCGAGTGGGAGCGCGGCGGCCGCCGGCCGGGGCGGCAGGCGGGCCGCGGCGCCAGGCCGAAGAAGCGGAAGCGGCGGCCTGCGGAGGCGGCGGCGGCCGCGGGCGGTGTGGCGGGGAGGAGCGGCGGCGGCAGCACCGCGGAGGCGGCGGCGGGAGGTGCCGGGGGGGAGGGGGGCAAGAGGGCGAGGTTGTAGTGTGGAGCTGGTCTACGGAGAGATGAAGAGGATGAAGCACGGGGCGGCCAGGCACGACGGGCGCGGTGAAATCGGGGGCGCGGAAACGAGGAACCTCTTCCCAGCAGAAAGAAAGAAAACAAATAAAAGAAAGAAAGAAAACAGACAACCCAAGGGAGGGATGGGAGAAAAGAAAACAGAGCGCTTTGATTTCTTTATGTGTGTCCCATAGCTGCCTCGAGTCCCGGCGCTCCGCCACCGCCGATCTCACCCCCGCCCACAACCGAGCGAATGGCGCCGGGCTGGGGGGACGACGAGGCCCAGGGCGACGCGAACTTTGACCTGCCTCCCCGGTGCGCCCTCTCTGCGCGCCGCCTGCCTCTCTCCCTGCGCCGCCGCTGCGTGGACGCGGCGCGCTGGCCCGTCGCGGCCGCCGCCTGACCCGCCTGGCGCCGCGGCTCAGGTTCGAGACCGACGTCGACGTCAACGGCGTCAAGACCATCACGACCGTCCGGACCAACGACATGGGCCAAAAGATCAAGACGGAGCGGACAGTCAAGGTGACCAAGACGACGGTCAAGATCCCAAAGGCGGTGCTGGAGCGGCGCAAGTGGAACAAGTTTGGGGCGGAGAAGCACAAGCCCGCAGGGTACCACGGGCGCGGCCACGTCAGCGAGTGGGTGACGCTCGACGTGAACGAGCAGCTGCTCGACATGAAGCCAAAGCAGGTGGTGGCGGAGGAGCGGAACGAGTCTGCGGAGCGCGCCTTCGAGAAGATGAACGCGGGCACCTTTGAGGCGTGGCGGCCAAAGAACCGCGGCGACGCCGTCAACGACGTTGCCAACCGGATGGGGCACCACGACCACGGCGGGCCGGGCGGCGGCGGCCTCGCCGCGCTGGCCGAGGGCGGCGGGCGCGGCGGATACGTGCCGCCGAGCTTGCGCAACGCGGACGGCTCGCGCAACGCGGAGCTCGCGCAGCGCGACGACTCGTGCACCGTCCGCGTCTCGAATCTCTCCGAGGACGTCAAGGACTCGGACCTGCGCGAGCTCTTCCGCCGCTTCGGGGGCATCCAGCGCATCTACCTCGCGAAGGACAAGGAGACGCACCAGTCGCGCGGGTTCGCCTTCATCAACTTTTACAACCGCGAGGACGCCGCCCAGGCCATCGCGACGCTCGACGGCCACGGGTACGACCACCTCATCCTCTCCGTCTCGTGGGCCAACCCGACCGCCCAGGCGCCGCAGCAGGCGCCGCCCTCGGGCCTTGGCGCCTTCCCCGCGCTGGGGAGCGGCGCCGGCGGCGGCGGCGCGCGCGACCCGAGCGGCAGGCCGCTCTTTGGCGCGCGGGCCGGCGGCGCGCCGAGCAGGGGCGACGCGGGCATGGAGCAAAAGTACGACAACCACATCCACAGCAGCTCGCTCGACCGCTTCCGCTGATGCCGCATGGCCGCCGCGCTCGCCTAGGCTCCCCGCTGCCGGGCGCTGCGCTCCCTCTCTGTGCATGCAGTACAGCCGCGGTGCGCAGGCTCCTCGTGTGCGTGGTACAGCGCGTCGGGACGCTCACGCGCCCGAGTGTGTGCGCCGGCTGGTGTGTGCGGTGTGTGGAGCGGCACCGCGCGGCGCCAAGGATCGATCTAGAAATCGTAGTAAAAACCGCTCAAAATCAAATATATATCAAAATAAGAGGCATGGACAAACCAGACACCATTATGTTATATCATAGGATATAACATACTGAGATACCACGGCCTCCACCCCCCCCCCCCCCCGCCCCGCGCTCGCCCCGCTCTCGGCCTCGGGCATATCAGCTCCTGCCTCCTCTCAAGAAAACGTCTGACTTCTAGGAGGAGGAGCTCTGTATTCTGCTTTTTCGCCACATCCCACAGAAAACATCCGGCCATGGGAATATCGGTCCAGACGCTCTGGGTTCTGGTTTTTCGAGGTGTGAACGATCTCTCCCGGGAGGGGTCATTCCGGCGGAATGACCCCTTCATTAACTCATCGGATTCCGAATGGGTCGAACGGGAGTACTAAGACAGCAGCATGTTCTGGGTGGGAGGAACCCTTGGGGGGGACGCGGTGGTCTGGTTTCTGGTTTCTGGGTTTTCGATATAGCAGGGGTTTTATCGAAATATCGCGCGATAGATCGTGAGCCCACCGGCATTATGGTTTCTGGTTTTTGCTCCGAAAGCGAGGTTGGCGACGCGCCGCGCTGCCACGCACTTTTGTGGCTCACGGGAGGGAGGCCTGCGATGCGGTCGGGTCCGCCAGGCTGCCGCGATCCCGAGCGGAAACGCCGTGGCTGCCTCATGCATCGGACGCCGACCGGCGGGGCCGTTGCTTGTCATGCCCAAGCCCTGAAAGGCTGAGCTGTGAAAGGCGGGCGTTGTGCGAGTGTTTTAAGTACCTATCACCTATCAATAGTGTGTTTGGATCTACTCTGTTGGAGACAGAAATAAGCTCTATCCCAACGTCGGCGCGGAGCGGCCAATGCGCGCGGCGATCTTGAGGGCACCACCAGGAGCTGGCAAGGCCTCATCGCACGCTACCTCCTACCACACGTGCCGATCCGTGCCGAGATTTACCCGCACCCGGCGTTGACAACCTCAGCTTGCAACACTCATCACCAGTCGCACATGTGCGACCAATCGGAGCAGAAACCAGAAACCAGACAGCGTTCCGTTTGAAAAAAAATCGAAACGGGGAACACCTGTTCATTGGTCGGAATGAGCTCATACAAGATACATTAGGCCGAAGCGGGAGATGTATTCACACCGCACGGAAACCAGACCCACGGCAGATCCCACGGGAAATCGAGGCGGGTGTCCCCGAAAACAGATCCGAGAAAAAACAGAGCGCGCCGCAGAAACCGACCGACCCGTGGGTTTTCGGCGATGGGAAACCGTCGGAAACCGCCCGGGGGCATCAGAAACCCTATGGCAGGGAAAAACCGAGGTCTGGTGTGTCTCTCTGCTTTTTGCTTAATTAATCCACGAATGCAAAATAAACGAACGGGGGGCGGCGCGCGGGAGCCCGCCGTGCGCGCTCTCTCTGCACTCTCTCGCCCGGCGCCCCCCCCCCCCCCGCTGCGCCGCTGCCGCGGGGGCGGCGGGAGAGGTCAGAGGAGGGCGCGGCACGCCGCCCCGCGGCGCGCGGCTGCGCGCGGCGGCCGGGCTGGCCGCGTGCCCCCGCGGGCGAAGTGGCGGGGGCGCCGGCCTCGGACACACAGATCGCAGTCAGCTCAGTAGACACGTATCTAGGGCTAGACAGTACCGCGTTGCGGACAGGCACACGCACGCCTGTCACACGTGTCAATCGCGGTGCATGTTTTGCAGCCTGACAAAACCGCGCTGCAGCGGGTGCTCCACCGCTGGCAGCGTCTCAAACTCGGGGTCGGGCATGACGTTCGACTTGGTCATCGGCAGCCTTGACAGGCAGGTGCAGGGGCACGCGCCGTACTCGCCGATGGCCTCGCAGCACGGCGACCAGTCGGCGCAGCAGCAGGGGCAGCAGCCCGCCCAGGTGACGCAGGGCGTGCAGGGGCAGACCGGCCCGCCCGAGACGCAGTCCAGCATGCACGACATGATCGGCGTCATTATTCCGCCGACGCACCTCTCGCAGCACTTGGGCCCCGTCGCATCCGGGTTGAAGGTGCCCATGTACTGGCCCTGCGGGTTGACGCGGCGGGCCCACTCGAGGTACTCGGCGTAGTAGGGCGTCTTGTCGCCATTCTCGTCGACGATCTGGATCACGGGGTACTGCGTCGCGCCCCACACGCCCCCATTCTTGAGGCCGTAGTAGAAGGGCGGCGGCAGCACCCCTTTCAGCTCGGCCCACTGCTCCGCCGAGAGGTCCTTGCCCGCGCCCTCGATGGTGTGGGTTGTTCGGACCCACCCATAGGGGCGCCACTGCATCCGCATCTCGAAGAGGGGCGCGGTGTTGACGAACTTGTCGCCCGCTGCCATGTCGAGGATCATCTCGAGCCCCTCGGGGTTGAGCTTCTCGTCCTTGATCTCGTCGCGCACGTTGAAGCGAAAGTCAGAGTTCATGCGCAGGCCCCACGTGACGTTGACCGAGGTGTAGCCGATGAACGTGTCGGGGAAGCAGCAGCACTTGAGCAGCGGGTCCACGCAGCAGCAGGCGCCGTAGATGCCAGACGCCATGTACTTCCCGAACGTCCAGTGGCCGCGCCTGCCGCCGCCGTTGGGGACGTACCTGAGCGTGCCGAGCGGGTTTGGCCGCCCGTCGGGCAGCGTCGCCTGCTTCTCGTGCGAAACCCACTCCGCGGGCCAGTCGCCAAAAGCGGCGAGCGTCTCGGTCGACTGCGTGTTCCACCGCCACGACCACAGCTTGTTTTTGCCTTGGCCCGTGAAGAGCCCATTGTCCGGGCCGGTGAAGGCTGCGGTCTTGCCGATGGAACTCTGAAGGAACTGGTCGATCCAGAAGATGCCGCGGAGAGAGCTGGGCAGCCCCACGAGAGCATCGGGCAGAGTCGAGTCGGCGCCCGCCCAAGCCATCCTCTCGATGACCTTGTCGTTTGGCACGAGGTCGTAGTGGAGGGTCTGGTCTGCCCACTCGCTGGGCGGCAGCGCCGTCACGCCGCGAGCCTTCTGCCGCTCGCGCTCCTTGCGCACGTACGCATGGTCCGGCGGCTTGGTCAAAGGCTTCTTGGGGTCGATGGCCATGCCTAAGGTGGAGGCGGGAAGGAGGCGGGAAGGCTTGTGGAAAAAAGAAAGAAAAAAGATGGCAGGCGGGATGGGAGGACGGCACGCCGCCACCACACAGGGATTTTAAGGAGAGGGGTGTGATGCGCTAGCCGTCGCCCACCCTTGGGCGTCCGCCTCTTCCTATCTCTCTTGTGTGAGTGAGTGCACACACACACACACACACATAGACACCTCACTAGACCCCACATACGGTCTCGTCCGTGCCTCGCCGGCCGGAGAGATTGCTGGAGGTAGAGCAAGCCTGCTCTAGCCTCACATGTCACTTCTTGTCGTCTGTTGTTTGAGTTGTGCCCTTGTTTGTGCCCTTGGCACCGTGGAGTGCTGGGGGGGGCGACAGGGAGGATGTGGCCCTGAGTTATGTGTACGCCGACTCAGGGTGTGTGGCAGCCAGCTGGCTGTGTGTCTTGTGAGCTTGTTTGTGTCTGTGTGTCGCTCGTGCGTGTAGTCATCATCTGTCCAGCGTCCACCCATACCGCGTTGGTGTCCAGTCCGAGCCTGGCTGTTCTTCACCTTACTACCTACCTACCTACACACACACACACTATCTCTCTTCGCGTTGTTGGAGGCTAGGACGCAAGCGTCCGTCGCCTTTTTCAAACTCGGGGCCCACTCCGCTGCGCTCCGACCCGAATTTGGAGGGCCATGAAATTTAAGGTGTTGCTGCGCAAAAGGGGCGGGGCGCGGGCGCGCGCAGGCCGCAGCCCGCCGAGAGCTCTTCTTGGAGACCAGACCTTTCGGATGGTTCATGCTTTCTATGTCTATCTATCATGCTTCATGACACGACACCGCGGTGGTGGGAGCTGGTGGGTATGCAGGTCCGCCAGTCGGCCCGGCCTCTGACGTGGTGCTGCCGCTGCATTCGCTGAAGAAGAGAGGTGCGACTTGATTGGAGGCACTGGAGGCGGGGGTGGGGAAGGGAAGGTTGCCAGGGCTGTGGGCTGCAGAATTGGTGTCTGTGGCGTCCACGCAGGCTCTGCAGCGTGATGGCTGGCGGGACTGCGAGGCCGGCGGCAGCGGAAGGAGAGGCTGGGCACGAGCCAGGAACAGGCTGGCCAGGTCCGCAGGTGGCTGCGCTCGGGCGAGGGGCGCGCGCACATGGCAGGCCGAGCAGGCTCGGCATATGGTGAACCCCCGATGTCGCGATGGCGGTCCCGCTTTTCCGCGATCATTTCGTCCGTCCAATCGAAGGAAGCGCCGGATCGCCCATGTTATGGAGTTAGCCAAACAAAGTTCTTCGTCCGACGTTCCGTGGTTTTTGCACGGTATTCGGATTTTCGCTATTTGGTCGTGTGGGTGTGTATTCCGGGATTAGTCAATGGTACCGCGTCGGCGACGCGGGCGCCTTGCTTGCGGGCAGAGCCCTTAGCCACCCTTTGTTTGTCTTGCGCGGTCAAAAAAGAAGCACCTCTCGAGCTGCGCGCTCCCGACAGGTGTTGCCCTCGCGAGCGGGGGATGCTCCCTCATGATTGTCCGGTGGCTGCTGCTTCCCTTCTCTCCCTGCTGCGGCCGCTGCCGGCTGCGCCCGCGCTGCTGCCGGCCGCCACCCGCCGCTGCCGCCGCTGCTGCTGTCGAGCCGGCTCGAGACGCCGCGGTGGCGTCCGCGGCCGCCGCTGCATGAATGCCCTTCGACACGGGCGATGCTCACGAGAGCGCCTCCGCGGGAAGCAGCTCTGGCTGCTCTGGCCAGAGCTCTTCCAGAGCAGCCATAGCTGCGGAGCGGAGGTGGGGAAGGCCGCCAAGTGGGCCAGCACAGGTCGCACATTGTGGCAGCAGTCAGCAGTGCATGTCTGATAGCTAGAGCAGCAGCGTCAGGGTCGCAGGGTCGGATCGTGTCAAGCCTCTCGCCCGGCCGGCCGCGTGCAGACGTCGGCCTGTCTGCTGTCTGTCTGGAGTGATCTGTCGGAGACGGTCAGTACGACCGATCAGGTTGGAGGTTACTGATGATTGGAGGGTGTCTATCTGTATGTACTCCTCGAGATCTCTCCAAATCTACCCTCTGTGCTCTGTTAGACCGGGTTAGATCGGGAAGTAGGTGCTCTGTCTGAGCGACTCTGAGCGCCGGGGCCCCGTTTCCGCACTGCAGCGCGGCGCACGGTGCCTCCGGGGGCCCCCGCGCCCCCCCAGAGGTCGGAGCGTAGCGGAGAGGGCCCCGAGTTTGAAAAGTGCGACGGACGCTTGCGTCCTAGCCTCCAACAACGCCTCCCCGGCGCAGAGGGGCCCCCGGAGGGATGCACAACCGCTCCACACCACGCCGCTTGCGGCGGTCCTATTTATAAGCGAAATCAAAAAGAAATAAAAAAGTAAATAGAAAAAGAAACGCGCCCAGTCGAGACGGCGCTGCCAGCCACTGCCGCCCCGACACCCCTGCCCGCTGTGCGAGCCCGCCTCGCCACCCCTCCTCTCGCCCCGCTCCTAGGCGCGCGCACTCGCAGCCGCGGCGTCGCGATGGACCGGATCCAGCGCCTGTTCCAGACGCAGGCGGCGGCGGGCGGCGCGGGCGCGCCCGAGGCTCCCGTCGTCGACACCGCCGAGATGGTCTACATCTCGTCGATGGCGCTGCTCAAGATGCTCAAGCACGGGTGCGCCGCCCCGATTCCGCGCCCTCCCGCCCACGTGCGCCGCCGGCGCTCCCTCCCTCGCCGCTCACCCGTGCGCGCGGCGGCCGGCGCAGGCGCGCGGGCGTGCCGATGGAGGTGATGGGGCTGATGCTGGGCGAGTTTGTGGACGACTACACGGTCAAGTGTGTGGACGTGTTTGCGATGCCGCAGAGCGGCACCGGCGTGAGCGTCGAGGCGGTCGACCCGGTCTTCCAGACCAAGATGCT
Source organism: Emiliania huxleyi CCMP1516 (assembly GCF_000372725.1). Classification (NCBI taxonomy): domain Eukaryota; phylum Haptophyta; order Isochrysidales; family Noelaerhabdaceae; genus Emiliania; species Emiliania huxleyi. The sequence continues at coordinate 47,998 of NW_005200478.1, forward strand.
CGACATGCTCAAGCAGACGGGCCGGCCCGAGATGGTCGTGGGGTGGTACCACTCGCACCCGGGCTTCGGGTGCTGGCTGTCGGGCGTCGACATCAACACGCAGCAGAGCTTCGAGGCGCTCAACCAGCGCGCGGTCGCGGTGGTGGTGGACCCGATCCAGTCCGTCAAGGGCAAGGTCGTGATCGACTGCTTCCGCTCCATCAACCCGCAGCTCATCATGCTGGGGCAGGAGCCGCGGCAGACGACGTCCAACATCGGACACCTGCACAAGCCGTCCATCCAGGCGCTCATCCACGGGCTCAACCGGCACTACTACTCGATCGCCCTCTCGTACCGCAAGAACGAGCTCGAGCAGCAGATGCTGATGAACCTGCACAAGAAGAACTGGACCGACGGCCTGCGCGTCTCCGACTACGAGAAGCACTCGGAGGAGAACCGCAAGTGCGTCACCGAGCTGACCGAGCTCTCCGCCGCGTACGAGAAGGCCGTCAAGCAGGAGATCGAGCTCTCCGCCGAGCAGCTCGTCGTCGCCACCGTCGGAAAGGTGGACGCCAAGCGGCGAATCGAGGAGTCCGTCGTCAAGCTGATGAGCGCAAACATCGTCCACTGCCTCGGCACCATGCTCGACACCGTCGTCTTCTGAGGGCGCCCGGGCGCGCCGGAGGGGAGCGGTTCTGTTATAACTTTCGCGGCTCCCGGCTGGCCGCGCCGGGCCGCCGGCCGCGCGAGCGTGTCCGCGTGTGTTTCTACACTTTTTTGAGCTACGTTATCAACTCAAAGTGTTATTATCTTTTGTCTGAGTGTGAGGAAGCCCGATTCCGCGCCGCCGCCGGCCAGCACACCGCGTGCGCGACGGCCCCGAGCGCGCCCCGGGCCCCGCGACGCGCCGCCCGCGGACGGCGCGGCGTTCGCGGGTCGGGCTCGGCGGAGAGTCTCCGGAGAGCGCGACGCAGCGACCCCCCCCGCCGCCGCCGCCGCCGCCGCCGCCGCCGCCGCCGCCCGCGCCGGCCGAGTGCGAGTCCCAAGAGACCGTAAAACGAAAAAAATCGCTGGCCCCAGGGGCCCAGCGCGCACCGGCCACCGCGCGGAGCCGCGCGCATGCCCGTTTAGCGTTTTATTTGTTTTCAGTAGTTGTGTTGCCGGACGGAAGTTGTCGGAAGAGCGCCGCAGCGGGGAGGCCGGAGCGTAGTAGAGGTGTCCGTTTGTATTTATTTATTTAAAGAGCGGGGGGGAGGGGCAGAGATATCAGAGGACGTTACCGAGCGCGGATGGGGCTGGCGGCTGCATTCATGACACATGAGTGTGGTGCTGGTGGGGCGGAGGCGTGGCAGGTGGACGCACCTGACGTCCTGCCTCCGCAAACGACGAGCGAGTAGCCGGCGCGGCCCCTAGTCCTGCGAGGGCGGGAGAATGCTCCCCCTGGGCCACCTCGAGTGCCCACGCCGTGAGGCGCTGTGTGCTGTCAAGGGGTGTATCACCGCCGTATTCCAACCCCCCCCCCCCCACACACACACACACATACACATGGACATGGACATGAACATGAAGGAGAACTCTCTCTCTCTCAGATGAACATGGACATGGACATGGACATGGACATGGAGGACATCCGAGGGGCGAGGGGACCGCTTCCGGCGGGCTGACGCGCGCAAGCACACAAGGTGGCTTGGGCACCCGTGGGGCGGCTCTATCCGTCGCAGGCAGCACAGCGTCCCGCGCCGTGTATATTTGTTTGCGTTTTTTTTTGTTTTATGGACGGCGTGTTTGTCGTGTGGAAGCTCTAGGAATTCCTATTCGTGACTGTCGGTGCGCTGCAATACATGACCACGACCCTCGCCTACAGCAACGGCGCACGGCTCCTCGCCGTGTCGTCAGCGGGCGGCGCAGCGCTCCGCTCGCTTCGCTTCGCTCTCTCGGGCGGGCCGAGCTCCGTTCAGGCCGCGCCTGACGGAACGGCGGGCCCGTGCTCCTGGTTCGATCCAGACTCCGAGTACGCGTGGCTCGCTGATGCCGCCGAGGCCGGCGTGACGGCTTGGGCTGAGGACCTTGTCCTAGCCGGGCTCGTCGTCGCGGTGGCGGCCAGTGCACTCGGCCGCGCGCTGTGGAGGGCCAAGCTTGCGCCAAGTGCCTACCGGCTGGTCCAGCACGACGCAACCGATAGCTCGCCGTGTCGCATCGAGCTCCGCCAAGATGGGGCAGATCCGATGGTTGCACCGGGCGAGCTGCAATGGCCTGACGTGCTTGGCAGCCGAGAGGCGGCGGTCGAGAGCTCCAAGCTGCATGTCGCCTCGCTGATGAGCATCCCGTCGTGGACGTCGACGCTGCTCATTGTCAACGTCTGAGGACCGAAGCACGTCAGTCAGCACCAGTCGCAGGAGTGCCAAGACCTTTGCTGCCCAGGCAGGGGCACTAGTCAAAAGAGAATGCGGCGTGGGGTCAGATTGGGTCACGCAGCGCAGGAGGGAGTCGGCACCGTTGGCTTACACACCTGGGCACACGCAGTGCGCTGAGTGTGGTGAAACATGGGGGCGTTTGCGGAACTGCGGCGTCTTTCAGTAGTGGGCAAGAGTGCCGCCGGACGTCGCGGTGCGCGCTCGCTCCGTTCGACACAGCCTGTCACTTTCTACCGGGTGTTGCGGTGGTCGCACGCCTGCAGAGCAGAACCAGAAGCTGTGCGTGGCGTGGGTCTCCAGCTTAGCACGTGTATACCAAGTCGTCCGGTCCGCGAAGTTGTTTCACTTCACAAATAGAGTATTTTTGGCGGTGCATGGAGCATGCGCGAGGCAGCGACTGCGGTGTGGCGTGTGCGCGGAGCGCGAGACACCGAGAGGCAGGGGCCGAGGAGAACACTGACAGCTGACACTGAACACTGAACAGGGCGCCGAGGACTGTGTGCGCGCGCGGTCGCGCGTACATGCCGTATGGATGGAGCTTCCCCTTCCCCTCCCCTCTCCCCGCGCCCCTGCCCCTCTCCGACGGGCGCGCAAGCCCGCCGCTGCATCTCTGTACGTGTACTCTAGCCCCCTTCCCCCCTCTCTGTGTCTGCACACGCCACCCCGCGTGAGCCATGCGAGGTGCAGGTACTCCAACGAGTCGAGGGCGCGCTGTGTGGGAGACGGACTTGTACGACCGGAGAAGCCACACGCGGGGGCGGGTCCGCGCGCCCGCCCAGCCCCAGAGAGGTCGCCCCAGGTGGTGTCGCAGTGCGTGCGTGAGGGCTGGGCCTGGGGCGCGCGGGGTCTCCCTGTGTATGTTCTGAGTCGTGAGTCGTGAGTGCGCGAGAGGTACGTGTGCATTGAAATGTCTCCACATGCTCGCTATTCTGGTCCTGACACGTGACATTCCTCTCGCTGCCCTAGTCGGTGCCTCTTCAATCCACCTCCACATCTAGACGGCTCCAACTTTTCGACTGCGCATGTGACAGCTGGTTCAGCTCTCACTCGCCCCGCGCCCCTCGCAGCTGTCGCGACGCGCTTCACGCGTGGCGCAAGAGAGCCGGCGGCGCTAGCCTCGGGATTCCATCCACTCAGTCGGCAGCGAGTTAGGTACCCACCCTATATCTGGCGCGCGCCTCCTTCCTCAGCTTGATGAGCTTGCCCCCGCCGCGAACCTTGTCCTCCTCAGTGTACGCGACCCTGGAGATGGTCTTGACCATCTCCGCCCTCTCCTTTCTCGTTGTCTTTGACGCGTCAATGTGGAAATGTGCGGTGAGCTCGCGCAGCTTGACAGGCCCGGCCGCAAGCAGTTCGACCAAGGCCTCCTCTGTCACGCCGCCCGCCCCCGTCGGCGCCAGTGGCTCGTCAAACTCGCGGGCGCCTGCGGTGACCTCGTCCGTCCACTGGGACCACACGTGCCGGGCGGGGAAGCCGACAAAGCCGCCCGACAGGATGAAGAGGAAGGTGCAGTGCCCATAGAGCTTGACCGCCTGGTAGACGCAGTTCGACAGCTGCGGCGACTGCTCGGTGGCGTCGAGGTACTCGTGGTGCCAGTCGCACCAGTCGTCGGTCTTGCAGCCGCCCGCAAATCCGTCCACTTTTGCGCCGGGCCGCCGGTAGGGGATGGCGAGCAGCGTTGTGTAGTCCACTGTGCGGACCCAAAGTTTGCCAAAGACCACGGCGGCGTGGCGGTGCCGCTCGCTAAGGGCCTCGAGCAACAGCGCCCCTCTGGCGGCTGTGAGCACGGCTGCCGCGAGCGCGAGGGCGGCGCCCGACATGTTGAGCGCGTATGAGACGGAGCTCCCATAGTCTTCGACCTCGTCGCCATCTGCGGCGAAGAGAACACCACCCACGGTGGCGTTGATCGCCACGATGAAGAGGACGACGACGCGGTCCATGATGCGGTAGTAGCTCGCCATGAGGTTGTGGCCGCAGTTGGCCACCCGCACCTGGATCAGCAGCTTCTCGAGCTCAGCCTTGGCAGCCTCGTCCCGCGCCTTGTCCATTTCGATGCGCAATGTCAGCCGCTCCATGAGGATGCGCAGCTCCTCGAGCTGCCTCTCCGCCTGCTGCCTCTGCTGCCCGAGCACCTGTTTTGCCGCGTCGCCCAGCTTGCCCCGCTCCTCGCTGAGTCGGTGGCCTTCGATCATGGAAGCCAGCCGGTCTGCCTCCTGCCTGTGCCTCTCCATTTGCGTCTCAGGCGAGTAAGACTTGCCCCCGCGACCATGCCGTTGGCTGGGGGTGGACAGATCGTCCACCTGTCGCTGAAGCCACATCTGCTGCTGATGCAACGCCTCGCCGGGGTAGGGGTACGGAGAGGCTGCGCCGCAGATGGCCCCTCCAGGCTGCATGTGGGCTCCTCCGGAGTAGCTTCCCGAGAAGCCCGCAGCCGCTCCTGGGTGGTAACCCGCATTCGAAGGTGCCCCTCCGGGGTAGGAGACCCCTGTTCCGGGGTAGCATGACGCACCCGGTGGACTCCCGTATGGAAGAGCTCCCGCGCCGCCGCCCATGCCCGTCGGAGGAACTCCTTGCCCCCCCATGTAAGCGGCACCAGCCCCAGCACTGGCCCCTCCTGCGCCTCCCGGAAAGCTACCTCCTGGGCTCGGTTGGTAAGAGCCTGTCGGGCCTGCCTGGTGGTTCCCAGCCCCGCACACCGGCCCGCCTGCCGCCCCTTGGGCAGCCGAGCCGATGCCACGAGGGGCGGGTGCGGCAGGGGCTCTGGCTGCCTTGGCCATCGCAGGTGTTGCCGTCTTTAGGCCAGAGACGTCGATGGAACGACTCCTCGACACATTCCCAGACTCATCAACAAACTCCTCCTCGTCACTGGAGTCGCTATCAGCGATCATCTGGTCGAACAGAGCCCTTTGGACAGCCTCAGAGTGTTTGGAAGCCTCCGACACACCAGCCTGGATGCCTGCGATGACTGCACCTGGCGGGCCGAGCGGCAGCCCGGTGATCAACCCTTTCCCAGTGGCGACGACCACCTTCCCAGCCACATCCAGAAAAGCGGCAAAACGTCCTCCGGCCTCCTTAACCGTGTCGGCTCCTGTCTTGGCCCCACCTGTAGCGGCTCCGGCCGCCTGCATCGAGACGCCAGCTGACTGCAAGGTGCAAGCGGAGTCGTGGGACGCACGATGTGTTCTTCGTGGCGAGTCTTCAAATTGCAACGGTCCTGTTGGCAGATGTTTGGATGCGACTCATCTACGCGAATTACTTTGAAGCCAGACACGACACTGCATCACCTTCGGCTGCGCTCGTGTTTGCTTTTGGCCGATCCTCAGGGTTCGGAGCGCCAGACACAGGAGACAGAGAGAGGGTGAGGAGAGGGCGGCTGACACGGGCAACGGCGCTCGAGTACGGCAGACGCGACACCACAGCGCGGACACTGTGCGCAAGAGAATGGTCGGTGCCTAGGGAGGCGGCCTGTTGTACAGGCGCGGCGGCCCGGAAGGCCTCGAGCCTGGGCCGAGGCAAAAGTACCACAGCCCCGCGAGAGTGGCCGCGAGCGCCAGCCAGCTCAGGGCGCCAAAGTGGCTGCCGGAGGCGCCGCTCGCGAGGGCGGAGGACTGGGCGAGCATCGCACCGAGCGTCCAGACGAGCTCAACGTCCTTGATCTTGTTGGTCATCGTCATGGTCGACCGCTCGTCGAAGCCGAGCGCGTCGAGCAGCGCCGCGATGTAGACAGTGTCCCCGCAAAAGTTGGCCGCCTTTGCGGCGTCGTTGGTCGCCGCGAACCGCGCGGCCGCGCCCGCCTGGTCGAGCGAGCAGACGGCCTTCGCGGCTCGCTCGATGTCGTCGCGGCTCATCTCCGCGGCGCCGAACGTGACAGGCTTCTGGTCAAGCAGGCCGATGGCGGCGGTGCGGTCGAACATGTACGAGAAGCCTGTTCGCAGCTCGGTGGTGTAAAGAGAGGCTGTTGGCACCTGGCGGTCCGGTCTGGCATGCGCGAGGCGGCCGTAGAAGCGCTTCGGGAGGGGCGGCTGGTAGACGCCTGGCGGACGTGGCGTCGGGCTGTCACGGCGCTGTCACGGCGTCACGGCGGTGTCACCGGCGGTGTCACCGGCGGTGTCACCGGCGGTGTCACGGCGTCACGGCGGTGTCACCGGCGGTGTCACCGGCGGTGTCACCGGCGGTGTCACGGCGGTGTCACCGGCGGTGTCACGGCGGTGTCACGGCGGTGTCACGGCGGTGTCACGGCGGTGCCCGCTGGGACGCGCCTCCGAAGGAGCACATGCCCTCTCCGTAGGAGCACGCCTCGACGCCGAAGAGCCGCTTGGTCAGCTTCTTGCACCGCCGGTAGTCTCCCGCCCCCTGGACCACGCTCCCCTTGTGCGTCACCTGCCCACTCGCAGCGGGGCATGTGAGGACGCGCCTCGCCCGCGCCGCTCCTCCCCTCTGCGCGTCGCGCCGATGCGCCGATGGGCAGGCACGGGTGCGGCTCGCCTGCAGGAAGGGTCCGGGAGAGGAGCGAGGGAAGGCTCGGGAGAGACCCGCCGGGCCGCTGAACCACGAGGTCGATCTCGGCTAGATCTCGGCCAGATCTCGGCCAGATCTCGGCCAGATCTCGGCTAGATCTCGGCTAGATCTCGGCCAGATCTCGGCTAGATCTCGCCCGGCCGCTGAGCCACGAGGTCGAGCAGGGAGGTGCGCGCAGAGTCGAGTCCGAGCCCGAGGTGCGACTTGACCTGCAGCGAGGGAGACGGGGGGGCTACGACCCTCCCCAGCTGGCTGCTCGAGACGGGAGGGGCCTCTCTCGGCCCTCTCTCTGCCCTCTCTCTGCCCTCTCTCTGCCCTCTCTCTGCCGCACGTGCAGAGCGTGCGACCGGCCACCAAAGTCGAGGCGCTGCGAGAGCTCGGCCGGGGCGGAGGAGGGCGCGACGGCTGGCGTCGGGAAGACGATCTGCACCGACCCGCCGCCCAGGTCGATCGTGCCAGCCGGCTGGGCTCCTCCCGGGTAGAGCGCGTCGAGCAGGTAGTTGACTGTCACCCAGCCGTACAGGCCCTCGTCACGCCCGTCGAGGAGCGTGGCCCACTCGCACCGAAAGAGGAAGCCCGTCGACCCCAGGTAGCCGCACACTGACGCCAGGATCGCGTCCTTGGTCGCCTCGCCGACCAGCCGCAGGCCCGCCGTCGCCATCAGGAACATTGGCGTGCTCGCGATGAGCTCCGCCGGGATCTTGCTCCTCGCAAAGGCCAGCAGTGGCTCCAGCGAGGCGCCGGCCTCGGACGGGCGGTCCTTGTACGCGGAGAGGCCCGGCTTGATCTTGAGCAGCTCGTCCGAAACGAGGTCAAACGCGTCCTTTGGCCCGCCACCGCCGGTCCGCCAGGTGTACACGTGTATGCGGGTGCCCGAGCTGCCGGCGTCAAAGACGATGCCGTAGTGGCTCTTGCCGACGGGCGCAGCGCTGGCTAGCGCCGCAAATGCAAAGACGAGCGGCCACCGCGCGATCCACATATGCCGCTCGCTGAATATGTTGTTCGCGCGGGGCCACAGGACAAAGAAATCGTTGTGCAGGTGTGAGTGCCTGCAACAATTAAAATCCCTGTGTGGTGGCGGCGTGCCGTCCTCCCATCCCTCCCTTGGGTTGTCTGTTTTCTTTCTTTTTCTTCTTTGGCTGCAACAATCTGCAGCTACTGAGGGAGTAGAAGAAGTCAACACTTGGGTAAAGAAAGAAAACAGCCTGGGGTGCTTCATACATAGCTCCCGGCCGGTCCCGCCGGCCTGCTGCGTGCTGGATGAGGATGTGAGAGAGCAGAGAGAGAGAGAGAGAGAGTTTTAGGAGCCAACCAACCAGAAATCTAGCACACCTAGTGGCTTAGGCTCGGCAGCTTGTCAACTCTAGCCGAAGCCAGAGAGAGTCGGAACCGAGCCGAGGGAAGTCCATGTGCACCATGGCATGGATCCATGGGGAAGTCATCGTTCTCGAGGCGATCGAGAATTTCGTTCTCCAGTCGTTCTCTTTCTGGCTGGATGTGAGGCTGCCAACTGCACTCCTGGAGTGCTCCAAGCGCAGCCAGAAATCCGTTCCAGGATGGCGCTGACCACCTCCTCAGCCAACCCCTGCCTAGACGAGTACAGCTAAAGAGTACCCGGGGCTCCCCATACGGGAGAGTGGGGGCCCGTGAACATCTTCAGCTTGTGAGCCAGGAAAAGGGTTGCTCCTCAGCCACCTTCGTAGCCGCCGGTCCGTCTTCCGGCTTCACGTGGAACAGTGTGCGAAATTTGCCGCCGCACCCATGACAGGCGGCTAGCGCAGGGAAGCCCTCCGTCCCGAGCGACTCGAGAGGGATCCCCACCGCTTGCCAGCGTGTCACCTGCGCGACGCTTTTTCTTGCTCTAGCCCTGCGCTCTCATGGCGGATGAGGAGCGAATGCAGCCCCCTTCCCGCCGCTGGGCAGCACCAGTACCAGCAATGATTGGGCAGCACCAGCGCGAGCGGTGGTCGCCCGTTTGCGGCGGCGGCCTGGGTGGAGGGGGCAGCAGCAGTGGTCCAAGCGGATCGAGCGGCGGAGGCAGCCATGGCGTCTACGGCGGCGGAGGCAGCTGTGGCGGCGGCGGCAGCGGCGGCGGCGGCGGCGGCAGCGGGAGCAGCGGGTGTGGCGGGAGCGGCAGCGGCAGCGGGAGTGGCGGGAGCGGCGCGCTTGGCTCCGGCGCCGGCCCGTCCTCTTCGTACTCATGGCTCGAGACGGGAGCAGTGCTCGGCGCCATGCAGGCCGCCGCGCGTGCAGAGGGCAGCCTACCTCCGACACCGCGCTCTCCCTCGCCGACCTGCAGCCCGCCGCTCTCGCCCAAGCGGCACCGCACCCACCCAGAGGGGTCCGAGGCGGCGGCGGCCGACTCGGCGGCCGACGACGAGATCGAGGTGCGCGCTGCGGCGCTCGGGCTCAACGAGACCACGCAGCGAGTGTGGCGGGAGACAGCGCTGCCGCCGACGCCCTCCTCTCCGTCGCCGACGTGCCGCCCACCCGCCTCGCCCCCGCCTTGCCCCCTCCCTCTCTCTCCTTTCTTATCAGCACCCCGCGCCACCGTGCAGGTTCTCTCCGCCCTCCACGCCGAAGCCAGGCGGCTCGCCCGGCGATCTCCCGCATCCCCCCC
>NW_005200478.1:57628-85893 GCF_000372725.1 Emiliania huxleyi CCMP1516
ACCCCCCCCTCCCCTCCCCGCAGGTCTCCGGCTCGATGCACCCCTCCCACCAGGAGGCGGCCGCGCGCCACAACGGAAAGAAGCGGATGATGTCGCACAGCCAGTAGAGCAGAGCCAGCAGAGCGAGTAGAGCGAGCAGAGCAGAACGAGTGGAGAGGCAGAGCCAGGCCCGTGGGCCTGTGGAGAGGGCCCGTACAGGGCAAGAGGGGTGGCTCTCCGCGAGCGGGGCGACGCGGGAGGCTTCTCTGCGGCGCGCCTGGCGGAGAGAGGGGGCCGCCACTCTCTGCGGCGGAGGCCCTCTTCAGCCCGTCGGGCCTTGGCCCTTGCTCTGCGCTCCCCGCGTCGGCTAGCCGCGCCCCAGGGCCTCCCCCGCGAGCACACTCGAGCCCGCTCTGCTCCCCAGTGGCCGTAAAGAAGTTGGCGCGCGCCCCCCGCCCCCGGCCCAGGGGCCCACACGCCCCCCCACAATTTAGAAACGCCGGTGCGACATGCCAACTGACCGGCATTCACAGCGCGAGTTTTGCTTTTTCAGTGGGATCCATAATCATACAAAGGCAAAAGGAGAACAGGGCGCGGGGTATGTACAAGAGGCAGTGGTCTCAGTACCTTTGGCACTGGACCGGCTCCGGTGTAATGCGGTGTGTATCGTACGGCTCTCGCTCGTAGAGCAGCGCCGCATCTGCTCGACTCTGCCGCGCCGGCTGGGGCTCGGCGAGTGTTGGGATGCCAAGGTGGGGGGCGCGCATGTGGTGCGATGTCAGGTCTGGGACGGAAGCGTGCAGGCAACTGCGCATGCCATGCGTCCGGGACGTAGAGGCGGGCGCCGAGTCCTTAAGGCGGCCCGAGCCGCCGCTCGAGCACCTGGTTGAAGAGGCGCATGAAGAGGGCGCCGCAGGAGGCGTCGACCCCTTCGGTCATCAGATCGTCCGCGATGGAGCGCAGGCGCGACACCGCTGCCTGCGGCGGGGACCGGGCCAGAGCCCTCGCGTCTGCCGCGGCGCGAAGAGGGCGCGTGCGCTCCCCCCCCCTCACTCCCCCGCGGGTGAGGCGTGTCGTGAGGCGCGGCCACCTCGACGGTGCTCTGAGGCTGTGTGTCGCAGAGCCGCTCCGAGAGGTCGTCGAGGTACTGCTCGCCCGAGTGGACGAGGCTCAGCACCACAGAGTCGAAACAGAGGGGCCGCACCTCGGCCGCGCCTGGCCCGCTCTCCTCCTCAGCGTGCCGGTAGTGGCGCAGCAGGATGTGGGCGGCGCTAGGCGCGACGAGACGCGCCCACTCGAGGTTGGTGGCGCGCTCGGTGGCTGCTCGCTCCCTCGCGCGTTTGCGGGCGAGCTCCTCCCCTCGCCGGTCCTCGTCATCAATCTTCCTCTTGTTGAGCCGCGATGGCTCAAAGCCCACGCCGCACACCTTGCATTTGGCGGCGCTAAAGGTCTTCGCGTATTGCTCGGCGCAGTCCTTGTGCATGTAGGAGCAGCTGCACGCCTTCGAGCTGCACGGCTGGAGGCAGACAACACAGGAGGTTTCCGCCTGTCCCTCGGCCATCGATATGCGGACCGAAATGCGCTGCGCCGCTGCCTGCGCGGCCACCGCCGCGGGTGGTGGCGCGGCCGCCGCCGCGGGCTCTCTCGTGGCCAACTTGCCCGCTGGTTTTCGGTCGGGATGAGGGACCGCGGCGCTTGGTGACGACATAGCTGGCGAAATGGACGGTTCGACAGATTTCGCATTGAGGGGGGGGGTTGCGGGGCCGTTCTGGCACGTGAATTGGAGCGAGGCCGGCGGCGGCACCATGCAGCAGCTTGGTGCAGAACCCGTGGATGCACGACACTATAGGCGTGCATATCTAGGAGGAGGATCTAAAGAAAGTGGCGACGATTCAAGTGGCGACGATTCAAGTTTATACCGCGCCCCTGGCGCACTTGCTTGCTTGAGCACTGAGAGAGCACTGTGGATAGGGTCGATTCCGCATGGTACGGGACCCCTCGATCGTCTCGCCCTTCCCTCGCTGGTGTGTTCAGGGGGGGGGGGGGGTCATAACAAACACGGTACAGGATCGAGGTGCACGCTGCTGAGGCACAGTGTCTCGTCCCCCGCCCTCCATCATCTCACTGGGAGACGTCGGCGGTGGTGGCGGTCGTCTGAACCACAGCGTGTCCCGACTCGACTGCCGGCGTCCCAGTCCGGGGGTTTTTCTCTTCTTATCCGTTACCATGTAGAGCAACGCCGAGGGCGGGCCCTTTCGGGCTCGGGCCGCCCTCTCGCCCGCACCTCTGCGGGGCTCGCACGTGGTAGCGGCGGTCTGCTCACGACAGTGAGTGGGCTCTTCACGCTATCCACTGCGCCGCGGCTACGCCGCGCCCTATCCAAGCCCAGGGCTTGGTTCGCCGATAACCGCATCTCGCTCTGCGCATCTCTGAGGCTACCCGCGCGCCGACTGCTACGCGCGCGGCGAGAGGCGCACCCCATCAGGGACAGGATTGAGGCCCCTGTACGAGCTCGGCAACGCCGCCGTCGTTGCCCTCCCGAGCCCTCAACACCGTGCTGCACATAGCGCAACCCGTTCTGCGCACATACCGCAGGGAGGAGTTTTCACTCAACCATCCGAGTTTCTCCTTCCTGCAGGGCGAGAGACATCGGCCTCTCTACTTCCAGGAGAACATCTACGCCACACGCTATCCCGACGGTCCACAACCCACACTGCAGTCGATCCAGCCCTCGCACTCCCCACTGGAGATCTAGCGAGGCCCCCCAGGCTGGGACAGGATTGGAGCCCCTGTGCTGCGTCTGTGGTGATATGTGGGGGACACTTTCTCCTCCCTATTCATGTCAGTGACTCGACTGCGTCGAGGGGGGGGACGTCTGAACCACAGCGTGTCCCGACTCGACTGCCGGCGTCCCAGTCCGGGGGTTTTTCTCTTCTTATCCGTTACCATGTAGAGCAACGCCGAGGGCGGGCCCTTTCGGGCTCGGGCCGCCCTCTCGCCCGCACCTCTGCGGGGCTCGCACGGCGGTGTGTGACCGATCGAGCTACAATAGGAACTTCGGTTCAGCAGGATCCGCACCGGGATAGTCGCCCCTTTCAGAACGTCCGGTGCTCTTGTTTTTGTTGTTTGCCGGTTCGTCGCCTGCCTTTATGCTTTAAATGTTTGTCTCTCTCTTCCGACTACTTACCAAGTGGTCTGAGCGGGGGGTTCCAAGCGGCGATGCCGGTTGAGTGTGTCGTGGTACGCGTCTGTCTATTAGCTCCGAGTAGAGGGGGCGTTCTGCCGCTAGGTAGGGGAAACCCAAAGCGCGGAGCCCCCTCGGAGACCCGTGTTTACTTTACGGCCCCTTCCCTGCGAACGCGCACCCCCCCTAGGGGTCAGGGCTCTCTTGCCCTAGCCCGATGCCAATCATCCGGCCCGCGCTGGGTGCGCTTGAGCACTTGAGCGAGCGAGGGGTAAACCGCCGAAATTCGCACAATGTCTAGTCCGACACGTGAGCACTGGATAGGGTCGATTCCGCATGGTACGGAACCCCTGGGTGCGCTTCTTAGCTTGAAGCTTCTCTGCTTCTGGAGGGGTGGTTAGCCCTCTAGCTCTGTCGATATTATTATAGCCCTACCCCTCCCGCCGTTTTAGGGCCTACCCACCCGCTATGTCCTATGAGGCAGGCGACGAACCGGCAAACAACAAAAACAAGAGCACCGGACGTTCTGAAAGGGGCGACTATCCCGGTGCGGATCCTGCTGAACCGAAGTTCCTATTGTAGCTCGATCGGTCACACACCGCCACACCACCGCCGACGTCTCCCAGTGAGATGATGGAGGGCGGGGGACGAGACACTGTGCCTCAGCAGCGTGCACCTCGATCCTGTACCGTGTTTGTTATGACCCCCCCCCCCCCCTGAACACACCAGCGAGGGAAGGGCGAGACGATCGAGGGGTCCCGTACCATGCGGAATCGACCCTATCCACAGTGCTCTCTCAGTGCTCAAGCAAGTGCGCCAGGGGCGCGGTAACTTGAATCGTCGCCACTTGAATCGTCGCCACTTTCTTTAGATCCTCCTCCTAGATATGCACGCCTATAGTGTCGTGCATCCACGGGTTCTGCACCAAGCTGCTGCATGGTGCCGCCGCCGGCCTCGCTCCAATTCACGTGCCAGAACGGCCCCGCAACCCCCCCCCTCAATGCGAAATCTGTCGAACCGTCCATTTCGCCAGCTATGTCGTCACCAAGCGCCGCGGTCCCTCATCCCGACCGAAAACCAGCGGGCAAGTTGGCCACGAGAGAGCCCGCGGCGGCGGCCGCGCCACCACCCGCGGCGGTGGCCGCGCAGGCAGCGGCGCAGCGCATTTCGGTCCGCATATCGATGGCCGAGGGACAGGCGGAAACCTCCTGTGTTGTCTGCCTCCAGCCGTGCAGCTCGAAGGCGTGCAGCTGCTCCTACATGACAAGTAAGCTAATATACGGACGGAAACAGACCCCCCTTTTATGGCTGACTCTGGGCATGGCCTCTCTGGGGGTGAGCTGGGTCGGCCTCCTCCGGGTCTGCAACTCGCACGGCGGGTCCGCGTCCGGGCAAGCATCCGAGGCCCGCGGTTCTCCTCTCGCTGGGCGCGACCGACATGGAGATCTGCTGCCCACAGATCAGTGCTTTTGTCGACTATTGCTCGCTCTCTGTGTTTGACGTGCCAGAAAGTCGGCGCTTTTGAGCGCCCAAAATCGTGAGTTCGGCGGGTAGACTCAGCATGGCCGAGGCCGACGCGAAGGCGACAGTCGCTGCGCTCAAGGATGCGGCCCTGATCAAGTCGAAGAAGGCGGACTGGCGGCTCGTCGCCGCGGCGCAGGCCATGCTCTGCGGCCAACACCCAGATGAGTTCGCCGCGGCTGCGGCGATGGGCAAGCCGATAAAGCAGCGGAGGGAGGTTTCGAATTGGTTGGACAAGCTCCGCGAGCTCGAGCAGATGCGCGCGTCGCTACACAGCCAGCCCGGGGGCAGCGGCTCGGCGGCGGGCAGCAGCCTCCTCGCACAGCCCGGCTGGATTGACGAGCACGCACCGGGCGTGAAGCAGCTGAGCGTGTCGGCGCAGGTCGTCTCGCCCGGCAAGCAGCACGCGACGCGCTCGATCAGCGCGGTTGTGACGACGCCGCTCGGCTCGAAGCGTCCGGTTAGCGCGACGGTCGACTACACGCTGCCACCCGACGGCGAGCCGGCGAGCGCCTCAAAGCGGCGCGACGACCGGCACCGCAAGCGCGAGGAGCGGGCGATCAGGTCAATGGACTTCAGCGAAGCAGTACGGCTGCCGGTTGATGTGCCACCGTATGGGCTCTCTGCGGAGCTGCTAATCAGTGCGCCTTGGATTGCGCGGCAGCTGCCCCTGATCGAGCCGGGGAGCTTAGTGGTGGGCGAGCTGAAGCTCGTTGACGAGCTTACTGCTTTTCGCGAGATCCACGTGACGGTCGACGACGCCCACTTCCGCCCCTTGTGCGGATTTCCCGGATATTTATATCCCAACGTAGGCGATTTAGATGACTACCTCAAGATGTCAAGAATCCGGTAGCCCCAGATGGGGAGAAGTGGCCGTCGTCGATGTTGGAGAGTAATTGCTGTGGTGCGCCAGTGCAGCTGATGACGATTACCTCCGATGTGAATGGGGTTGGGCGATCAACAGATGCTGTGATGGCTGCTTGGCTGCGTCACGACTTCGAAAGTGATGGCTGGGACCACGTCGCCTGGGACTTGGTAGGACGTCACCAAGTCAGTGGCGCGGTGGCGATGGGACGTGTGCCTGAGACGTCGTATGAGTACCTTGCAAAGTTCTATGATGATTTCTATGGAGACAGAGCCACGTTGCGGCAAGACCAAGCCATCATCTCATCTCTGACTGCGTCGAAGACCTGTGCTCAATGCAAGGGTGATGTGCCGGATGTTGCGGTGCGCTGGCGATGCGATGCGTGCGACTTTGCGTGCGGCACCTGGCAGCAGGAGGACGGCCTTAGTACGGCGGTGGGGTATGATCTGCCTCCCGCGGCGGGAGAGTCCCAAGCCGAGAGCAATTGTCGCAGGGAGCGTCACCGCAAACGCGAGGAGGCAGCTATTCGAGATCTTCAGAGGTGGTGCGTGGGAGGTCGCGTGTGCGCGTGACCGTGGCATACCGTATTTACTTCGTCTTAGAGTTTTGGTACTAAGGGGGGGGGGGTAAATGTAGCGGGGGGCCCCGCCGGAGGCAGGTTACTGATATTAATTGATGCTTTTTGCACGGCTGAGCCCCCCCCCCCCCCCCCTCCCGCGCCCTTTCCCTGCCCTCTCCCGCCACCCACTCCGTCAGAGCCCCCTCCCCTCTTGCACAACAGGAATTGGACAATTAACCAGAAAATTGATGGGCTTGCCCATCCCGGAGTGGTTCGACCCCACATAAATCCGAGACGGTGACGGGATGCTGTCGTGTGGTGGTCTCAGGCCCAGTGAGGTAGTGCATCTGACTATCCCGGATCCTGCTGAACAAGCTCCTCTTGTAGCTCGATTGGTCACACCGCCATCGCCGTCGGGGAGAGGGGGGACGACACTGCTTCTGCAGCGTGCACCTCGATCCTGTACCGTGTTTGTTATGACCCCCCCCAATGAACACACCAGTGAGGGTGGGCGAGACGATCGAGGGGTCCCGTACCATGCGGAATCGACCCTATCAAGTGCTCAAGTGCTCAAGTAAGCTAAAAGTACGTACACTGTAGTGTGTAGGAGAGAGAGAGAGAGAGAGAGAGAGAGAGAGAGAGAGTCTGTGAGAGTACACTGAGCTTCTTTCTCCGACCGACTGCGCTGAGTGGGTAGGCCGCCCCCAAAGGCCTAGAGAGCGCGCCCCCCTCTCCCTTTTCTCCCATTTAAGCTAAAAGTATTACCAGTGAGGGAGGGCGAGACGACGTCGAGGGGTCCCGTACCATGCGGAATCGACCCTATCCAGTGCTCAAGTGCTCAAAAGTATTACTAACTACCTACAACCTCGATCGCCGTGCAAAGCTCGCTTCCGAGCTCTCACGCCGCGCGTAGGGCCGTTAGGGGCCTAGAGAACACAACCCCCCTCCCTTTTCTCCCAGTAAGCTAAAAGTACGTACAACTACACTGCGAGAGAGAGAGAGAGAGACTAGAGGACACTGCAAAAGAAGTTTTCCCCCAATGAACACACCAGTGAGGGAGGGCGAGACGATCGAGGGGTCCCGTACCATTCGGAATCGGCCCTATCAACGCCCATCAAGTGCTCAAGAGGCCACGAAGTTTTGTCGGGCGTGCGTCCCCGTGATCTAAGCTAGCCCAGACCGTCAAATGAGCGACCCGCTCGGGAAGCCGCTCCTCGTGGGCACTCCTCGCTCGCCAGACGCTCGCTGCCGCGCCGCCTCGCTGGTCGTGTCGCACTCTCTCGCTGCCGTCTGTGGCGCCGCGCTGCTCTATGTGTCTGGCCTCGGCCGCCTCCGATCGCCAATGGACGCGGGTAAGGGGCTCTTTCCTCCCGCGCCTCCGGCACCACGGTACAGCAGCAGAGCGGGTCGCGACGGCGCGGTCGATGTCGCGTATCTGGTCTTCATCCGTCACGGGGAGCGCTCTCAGAACACATCCGAAACCGGGCTGACCAGGGATGGCGCCCAACGGGCCGAGTACCTGAGTCGCTGCGTGGAGCGGAGCCCGTCGCTGGCCTTTCCGATCGGGCCGCCGACTAGGCTGCTGGTCAGCCATCGCAACATGTCGAATCGGCCGCACGACACCGTAGCCCCGCTGGCGAGGCGGCTGCGCCTCAAGATAGAGACGGCAGACATGATGCACATCTACGCGCCTCTCGACGTCCTGCGGGAGCTGACGGCCGGGGAGACGCTGCTCGTCGTGTGGCAGCATTGGTTTTTGCCGTTCTTAATCAACGCGCTGGACCTGCCCCACGGCGGGATGAAGCTCACCGACTTCCCTGATCACTGCCCTTCCCGGCACTGGAACGAGCCCAACTACACGCGTGGGCCCGACGGCAAGGGCGATTGTTACGGCATAATGTGGCAGGTCGCGCTGCACCGGCCGGTCGGCGATTCCGACACCCCGTGGCAGCCGGTCCGGATCGCCCAGATGCAGCAAGGCTTCAACGGACGCGCGGATAGCCCGTGCGAGGAGGGCGTCGCGCCGGTGGTGGCGCAGCCTTGGCACGGTCACGACCGGGACGATGCACGATGGGCGTGAGTAATGGAGACAAGGCTCGCTTTGTTCTCGTCTTGGACCTCCTTTTATAACTCCTCCCTAGATTGTGCGAGGAACGACGTTCAAGAAATACGCCAAACGCGCCCCACACATCGAAAACTTAAAAAGATCAGAAAAGCCAGACTGCAGACAAACCAAACGAGGGATGGTGGAGGAGGACAAGGTCCCCACCTGCGCGAGCAGGATCTTGGAAGGACGATCAGGGACACTGGGGAACGGGAGTGGGGAGCGCATCGGGCATCGCGCGACACGGAGGGGGGGCTGGGCGCAGGGGTCACCCACACCGCCACACGAGACAGGGTCCCAGGGATTCCCCTCTCGTATATAGGACAAACTTGCACCCGGCGGCACGGGGGCAGGCACGGGCCTCCTACTGGTTGCTCTCCTAGTTCTCCTGCTCCTGACAAGGGACAGCGACAGGCTCGCAGCGCGGTGCTCGGTGGACTCCCTACTCCACTGCGCACTGGCGGTCTCATCTCCATCTGGCGACCTTCCTCCAGTTTCTCACTGGCAGTAAGAAAGAAAGAAAGAAAACACACACACACCCTAACGAGGGATGGGGGAGGAGGACTCACTGGCAGTCTCTCGCAACTTAGGCATCGTAGAAT
The DNA here is from genome assembly GCF_000372725.1 of Emiliania huxleyi CCMP1516. Classification (NCBI taxonomy): domain Eukaryota; phylum Haptophyta; order Isochrysidales; family Noelaerhabdaceae; genus Emiliania; species Emiliania huxleyi. The sequence goes on from NW_005200478.1 coordinate 66,443, forward strand.
TCTTGTTAGTGCCAGTGCGCGCCAGTCCCGTGCCTAGTAAAAGAAAGAAAGAAACGTGACTACCCAAGGGAGGGATGGGAGGACGGCACGCCGCCACCACACAGGGATTTTCAATGTATGTGGCTCTGACGTACATTCCCGGAGGAGGACTGCTGAGTGCTGACAGGGTTTGCGATGAGGAGTGACCCGATTTTAAGAAGAGGGGTGTGGTGCGCTAGCCGTCGCCCACCCTTGGGCGTCTGCCTCTTTCCGTGCCTAGTGTCGTGCGAGACGTCTAAAATTCTTTTGACCAACGATAAAAATTCTTTTTGTCGAGCCTGCGATTGTGGTGTGCGCGCCAGTTCTTGCCGAGGTACTGTCGTGGCCCCAGCCCACCAGCGTCCCGGATGCCATTGCTTGAGGCGGAGAAGAGGGTGCTTGCCTGCCTGCTGTGCTTCTGCGCCGTCATCTTTGGCGGATGGCTCGTGCTGTCGCCGCTCGGTGGTGCTGCAGACACGCACCAGCTAGAGACCATGTTCCTGGAGCTCGAGGAGGAGCTCGAGGAGGCGCAGTCCGACCTTCGCGAGGCACGGGCCGAGGCGAGCAGCCTGCGGGAGGCCTTGCGCCGCGCGGGCGTGCCGAGTCCAGCGCTCTCCGCCAACTCGTCCTCCTTCTACGGCGCTCGGCACAGCAGCCAGCCAGCCAGCCAGCCTCACGCACAGCCAAAGGCAGGGACGGCGGTATCCACGCCCGCCGCTCTCGAGAAGATTCGCGACCCTTGCGCCGGACGGCCGGGTGCGACGGCGCGCGGCAGTGGCCCGCGTCCCATCCCCGGCGGCGATCTGGAAGCCAGTGGCGTGCTCGAGGCAGCCTTTGCTGCGCGTGCAGTCGAGGGCGAGCTCATCTTTCTTTCTGTGGGCGACACGCGCGACCACCGGCGCGTCGCCAAGGACCCGGCGCTCAAGGACATCTCGACCGACTTTCTGCTCCACCTGCTAGCCAACCTGCGCGCGCTCGGGCGCGAGAACTGGCTGATCCTCTCGACGAGGCGACTGTGCGGCAGGCTGCAGGCCGAGCACTGCGAGCGGTCGTGCGTCTGGTCGACTCTGTGGGACGACCACCCCGGCCTCGAGCCGTGGAGACTGAAGCCGGGGGACATGTTCCTCATGTGGGCGCAGCAGTGGCGCTACGTCGCGCGCGCCCTCGAGCTGGGCTACCGCGTCTTCCGCGCCGACACAGACGTCTACTTTGCAGAGGTACATCACGGAGAGACCTGTAGAGACACACCGACGTCTACTTTGCAGAGGTACATCACGGAGAGACGCTGGAGAGACACAGACGTCTACTTTGCAGAGGTACATCACGGAGAGACCTGTAGAGAGACACCGACGTCTACTTTGCAGAGGTACATCACGGAGAGACGCTGGAGAGACGCACCCCTCGGCGTGGCTGCCTGTGCACGGCTGCCTCGGCACGGCTGCCTCTGCGAAGGAGCTGGCGCCACCCCGCTCGCCCCTCGCCCCTCAGGACCCGTACCCGCTGCTCCGCTCGCCGCTGCTCCGCCCGTTTGAGATGGTGGTGCGGCCGCAGCCACACCCCCCCCCTCTCTGCGGCAGCCCCGCGCGTCTCGCCCCGCGGGGCTGTCCTCTCGCCCCGAGAGGCTCTCCTCTCAGGCAGGTGTCCTCTCAGGCAGGTGCCCTCTCGCCCTCCTCCGCAGGTGCAGCACGACTTCGCATCCATGCTCGACAACAACCGCCGCCCCGCCTGCAGCGCACCGCCGCGCCGCCCCGCCGACTCCGCCGTCGCGCCAGGCCTGCAGACTTGCGGCACGCGGCCCCGCCACCTCGCCCTCCTCAACATCGGACTGCTCTACGCGCGGCCCGTCGCTGTGGCGGGAGGCACGGCACCCGACTCCTTCCCGGACTCTTCCCGGACCCCTCCCTGCAGGTGCGCTCCTCGCCCGGCGGAGGAGCGTACGCCGCAATCAACGAGACGTGGGCTGCTTTCCTCTCAAAGCTGTCGGGCGAGACGTAGCCGAGATGTGGCCGAGATGTGGCCGAGATGTGGCCGAGATGTGGCCGAGATGAGGCCGAGATGAGGCCGAGATGTGGCCCTCCTCACACAGCTCTCGTGCGAGCAGCGCCAAGGCAGCCGCAAGCCGCCCCTGCCCGACCGCCCCTGCCCGAGGAGCCGCGACCCGAACGCCCCCCCCCCCCCCCCCCACCACCACCCCACCACCACCCCGCCCACAAGTCGACCCACCACCCCCTCACACCCCGACCCCTCGCCCCGACCCCTCACACCCCGACCCCTCGCCCCACGACACGCAGGCCCTCATCGACCAGCCATTCATGCGGAAAGATATAATATAATATAATATAATATAATATAATACAGGCCCTCATCGACCAGCCATTCATGCGGAAAGCGGTCGACGAGCTCGCCGCTCCCGACTCCGCCTCGCTGCCGCCCAAGCCCGCATCGCACTGGGCGGTGGTCTCCGGAGCGTCGGCCCACCCCTACCCGGCTGGCGTCACCTGCTCCCTCGCCGACCAAGGCGGGTGCGGCGCGGTCCTCGAGGCCCGCCGCAAGACCGCCTTCCTCGTCCAGCTCGTCCGGCCGCGCCGCCCCTTGGCCGGCCTCCGGCGAGACGAGCGGATCGCCCTCGCGCCCGACTGGCTGTTTGGGCGCGGCTGCCTCACGCACGTGCGCCGCCCTCTATCGCTGCTGCGCGCGGCCCTCCCCTCGTGGGGCGCGCAGGACGAGCAGCAGCGAGCCTCCTGCACGCCGACCGCCGCGCAGCCTGCGCCCGGCGCGGCGGCCGGCGTGCTCGTCGCGACGCACTTTGTGTACTCGATGGCGGTCAAGCGGCAGCGCGCCTTCGCCGCATTCGGCTGGAGCCTGGGCGACGCGCGGAACCGCTCGCGCAGCGCGGCGGACGACGACCCTTGCTGGCGCCGCTCGGACACGGTGGAATCCTCCTCCCCCCCCCACCCTCTGGCCTCTCGGAAAAGAGAGGCCCCTCTTCGGGAGACGGCGGCTGAGCCCCCCTCCCACGGCGCAGGCGATCCTCTTTGGCCACACCTTCTTCGAGCAGTCGCCGAGTAAGACCGTCCTCTGCGCGATGCCAAAGGACGGCGCGCCCGCATGCAGCTGCTGCCGAAGCCTCCCGTCGCTGGCGGCGAAGGACTCGGCGCTGCGAGAGAAAGCCCGCGCGGGCGGCTTTGTGCTCGAGTCGTCCAATCAGCACCGCATCCGCGTTGACGGCCACTTTTCCGCCATGGAGGGTTGCAACGACTACCAGCGCTTCTGGGACCGTCGATAGCAATGTGTGCACGTCGACGATAGCAATATGTGTCGCGGTCCAATCGACTCGTTCTTGTTCTGTGCAGCGACAAAATGATAAATAAAAAATAATCAATAAAATAAAAACCAGCTCTAGCTCTACTGTGAGGGATGGGTAAAAAGGAGCAGGTCCCCGCCCTTGCGATCTTGTGCAGGGATTCTTTGTGGGTGTGGTCGGCAACTAGAGCCGAGGTCGTCACTGGTTGCTGGTTGGGTACGGGGTGTGGACCCTGCGAGAGTTGACCAGGGGTTGTGCGCGCTGGGCCCTCCTGCTCGGCTCCACGCGCTCCAGCTCCGCAGTAGAGGGAGCGGACCGTGAGTTGAGGAAATCGAGGGACGCGACCCACTTCGCCACAGACGGTCCCGCGCCTCGCCGCTAAGTTTGCGGCACGCCCCGCACCGTCCGCTGTGCCGCGTTTTTTGTCCGGAGTGAAAAGTCCAACGCGCTCGTCGGTGACGGCTTCCCTCAACCTGCGCCGCGCTCGGCGAACCTCGACAGCGCTTTCGGTGGCATGCATTTCTTTGCGACAGAAGCCTGGAGAGCAGCTCCTCTGCTGCTCACACACTCTGCACAGATGGCACAGCTTACTCTGTGCGGCTGCCACAGCTGTGACAGCGATGGGCTCGCCCTCACTGGCCCTCAGTCACTTGTGCTGCGGCTTGTGTGAGCGACACTGCTCGGCGACTGCCGGCACACTGTGAGACCATGGGTGTGAGGTTAAACCACGCTACCAGCGTTTGGTCACATCGGCCCCGAGGTCAGATATCCTTCTACTCTGTCTTGATGACAACACTTGTCTACTCGCTGGAGCCGAGCAGGAGGGCCCGGCGCACAACCCCTGGTCAACTCAGGGTCCACACCCCGTACACACAAGTCTTCTTGTCATCAACAGAGTAGAAGGATCTGACCTCGGGGCCGATGTGACCAAGCGCTGGTCAATATGTACGACATACGACGAATAAAAATTCAAGCGAGATAGGACCTGGATAGTGAGAGGGCGGCTGAGGGGGCAGGACAAGCGCGCGCGCGTTGTGGTTCGGATTTGCGCGCTCCAGCACACACACACCACTGGAGCTTTCACGGACCGAACACGGACATCTGACCACATAGAAGATCTGGGGGGGTCTCAATCTGCGCAAAACGGAGGAGGCAGGACCGTGTACCGTTGAGGCCGCGGGGCATCTGCCAATCTCAAGAGCAATCGAGAGAACGTGCATGAAGGGTGCGGTCCCTGCTGCGAGGCGCGTGCTCCCCGTCACACGGCGCGGGAGGAGCTCTGTGCGCGAGCGCGGGCAATGGTGGAGAGCAGCGTCAGCCCGTTGACCCACGCATGCAGCATGGCCCACGTCTCGACGCGGAAGCGCTCGACCTGCGGACATGTCTCGGACATGTCATGGGCGTGGCCGGGACACCTCTCCACGCGGAAACGCGCCTGCTTTGCGCCGCTCCCCTTCAGCACCGTCACCTCGAACTCGTACTTGTTCAGGTTGGAGATGCGCGCGCTCAGCGCTGCGAGCGGGTGCGTGAAGGAGCGCGAGGCCGCCGAGGTGGCGCTGTTGTTGTCGACATGCCCGCCCGTGTCCACCAGCACGTACGAGAAGCTCTCCTGTAGCAGGGTGGCAGAGAAGGATCGGGGGACCCCGCCCCCCCCTGTATACCCCGCCCCCCGAGGGTACCCCTCCCCCCGAGGGTACCCCGCCTCCCGCAAGCGTAGTCTATGGCTTGGCTGCATCTCGGCTGCATCTCGGCTGCATCTCGGACACATCTCCATCTCGGACTCATCTCGGCTCTCCTCGTCGACACAGGTGTAGGCGCGCACAAAGAACCAATCCTTGCGCCGGTCGACGTACATAATCGACCGAAGAGACTTCCTCACCTGCGCGCACCGCTGCTCCACGCCGCCGCCCGCGGCCTCCCCGCCCTCGCCCTCGCCCTCTGCCTCGACCACGCCGAGCGCGCCCAGCCCAGCCACCAAATCCGCGGCGACGGCTGCCATCGCGTGCCGCAGCTGCGGGTGGCGAACCAGCTCCGCGCGGTGCCTCGTCCACAGCCCTCCCCGCTCCGACTCGCTCGCGCCGTACGCCTCGACAACGCCGTCGAGGGCGCCGGCGATCGCGTCCGCCACCGCCTTGCCTTGGGCGGTCTCTGCCGCCGCCGCCGCCTCCGCCTCCGCGAGCGCCGCCGTGGCGGACGCCCGGTCCGAAGCCCACCGCACGGCGGTAGCGCGGCCGAGCCAGCCGCGCACCTAGGCGGAGGCAGGGCGAGGGTAGGGCTGGGGCTGGGGCTGGGGTTTGGGGTACGCTGAGCATGCTGCGCACCCGCCGCTGGACGGTCAGGACGGCAAGGAGGTGGCGCTCGGACCTCCGCCGCTCAAAGTGCTCGCCGCCGAGGGCGCGCCGCGCGAACGTCTGCAGCGTGCTCGTCGCGCTCTTCCGGCGCTGGTGCGCCCGCCAGAACCGCTGGACCGGTGAGCTCGCGACATCCATCTTTGCGAGAGCCTCGGCGGCGCGCACCTCGCTGATCAGGTCGTATGCCTCCCGGTTGAGGGGCTGAATGCTCGACTCGAACTCTTCGGGCGTGCACTCCACCTCGCTCAGCATGGCCGCCGCCTGCTGCAGCGTCAGCCGCGCCTCGGGCCAACGGCTCATCCTTCGCAGCGTGGCGCCGACGTCGATGATGCACCTCGCGTGGCGCAGCACGTCGTAGCCCGGTATACCGATGCACCGCTCGTGGATGCCGAGGGCCTGCCGCATCAGCCGCAGCGCCTCGACGAGGGACGACTCGTCGGCGTCTTCCGCCGTGATGCCCTGTCCGGAGGCGTGCAGCGCCTCGGCGAACGGCAATAGCTGCTCCGAAGGCACTCCATCACCGATCCTCATCTGCATGCGACCCTTCGCGCTGAGGGTGTCAAGACTAGCCGCGCGCTGACGCACCATGTGTGTGTGTGTCCTCCGCAGGAAAGCTGTCAGTCAGCAGGCGTCGAACACACACATGAGGCGATCAATTTTCTTTTTTGTGTTAGATCCAGGAGGATGGAGGTGGTAAAATTCTTTTTTGCTGATAGCCCGCGTTTTTCTATCGCAGTCGGGCCCCGGTATGCCCTGACGTCTGGCTTTGTAAAGAAAGAAAGAAAGAAAGAAATAAAACCCCACGGAGGCCAACAACATACCTACAGGGAGGGATGGGAGGACGGCACGCCGCCAGGCCCGCCACCACACGGGTAGGTAGGTAGGTAGGTGTTATCTCACACTGTCAAGGCAGAGACAAGGAGGGCCCCCGCGTCTGAATTCGGACGCCTGTGCTACCCTTCACACACGCTACACACGGTGTACTAGCACGGCGCATCCTGCGCCGTGCCCCATGAATGTCGATACTCCAGCATCACACCCTCTGTGCCACAATCGTGTCACGTTGACGTCCCTTAGTCGGCGCGTCTTGTCTGTCGCGATGTCCTAGACGGCGTGCCTTTCTGGTCCCTAGTCTGGTCCTTTACAATCCTTCAGCCAGCCACCCTCCGGCTCTGAGCCTCCGCGCTCAAACGTGGTACCTCCGGTGAGATGCAAACCGCCCACCAGGCCATGGCGGACAAACCCGCCACGCCCCAGCGCGATGACATGGCCACCGTCGCACTCGACACCGTCTTACTCGACGAAGAGCCTACAGCAGATCAGGTCCTTACTGCAGTCCTCGTGCTCATGGACTTCGTGGCATACGCCGGCGCCGCCGCTCTATGCTCTGGATCAACCGTGAATTTCTGATGCTGCACGGCACTAACGCTGTCACCCTCCCAATCGCCACCGCCATCTTTGTCGTCACCATCAATTTATTTGTCCGCGGCCTGCTCATCGCCGCCCGCTTTCTCACAGCCTACGCATGCAAAGGGTACACTGCCTCTTGCGCTCTCGCGGCGGCTTGCGTGGCTCGCGTCAAGACTTGGGTCGCCTTCGGATCTGAGTCGCACCAACGCTCCGTCAAAAGCTCCGTCTGTGATGTCCACATGGCACCCCGGGGAGAAGCTTCCCACGAGGGGGGCGAGCTTTCGACGAGCCGTTTTGCCGGCTCGATCGAGATCAGTTTGAACGACCACAATCGTGTCACGTGGACGTCCCTTAGTCGGCGCGTCTTGTCTGTCGCGATGTCCTAGACGTGCCTTTCTGGTCCTTTACAATCCTTCAGCCAGCCACCCTCCGGCTCTGAGCCTCCGCGCTCAAACGCCCCGCACACACGAACCCACACATACAGAGAGAGGCACGAGTGCACGCATTGGGCATCAGAGAGCCATAAGTGTTTCTTAACTTGTTTGGCTTGAGCCAAGCACACCCGCGCGTGAGCGAGCGATTAGGTCAGGCCCGAAGCCTGACTCAAGCCAAGAGGCGCAGCGAAGCGCTAACGCGAGCCATCGTGGCCGCGGTGCAGCCCCGCACGGGTGTTTAGTGCGCGAGATGCGCTCGGGCGACGGAGAAGCCGGAGGCGGGCGGAACTCGGCCGGGGCGAGCGGCCTGACCGCAGCGTCTTGCGCCACGCAGCGCGATCAGCCGCGAGTAGATGCCAGCGCGCCGAGTCGATGCCGAATTTCGCGAGTGCCTTGAAGATCGACCGCGTAACCGTAAGTCACGCGCGGCGCACCGATGGGCCGCCGGTGGGGCACCCACGCGGAGAGCATGCGGCGCGGCAGCCGGTCGTAGTCCATGCGCGCGACGTGGCCAAGCCAGCTACCTCAGCAGGAGGGCACTCGCAGCAGGCGGGGCCGAATCCTGCAGCCTTAGTCTTGACTCGATCCGGCGGCATGCCACGGGTAGGCGCGTTGAGGCTTGCCGCCTCCTCTGCGCCAACGCGGCTTGTGCCGCAGCTTGCGTTTGCTGCCAGACAAGAGGAGGAGCAGGGCCGTTTGGCGATAGGGCCAGGCAATCGTATTCGCCCGGCGGGCGTTACGGACTCGAGCAACACCCGGGTCGAGGTTGCTGCGCCTCTCGGTGCAGTGCTGCAGCATTGTACACGCCTGTTGCGGGCGATGGAGCATCAACGGCAGCCGGAATCCTGGCTGTTCCGGATGCGGGTCCGGCGGCATTCGCTGCGGCGTCTTTGCAGCTGCGAGCGCAGCGCGGTCAGACACCGTCGGCCGCCGAATGGCGCACGATGCCGCAGCTGCGGGCGGAGTGGTGGCTGTGTCGGCATTGCAAGGACGCTGTCAACCACAACTCGGCCACTACCTGCAGCAGATGCGCGTCGAGCGTCAGGGAGATGACGCCATATGCAAATCCAGCCGAGGTCGCGGTCCTCTCAGCCAACGCACAGCGCACCGCGTATGGTCGGAGCCTGAAGAGTACAGGGACAAGAGCAGCCTCGAGCCTGTCGCTCTGGCTGTTGCGCAGACGCCGGGCAGCGCCGGCTACGCCCGCGCCGTCCTAGCCCAGCTTGCGAGCTTTCAGCCTGGGTCGAAGCGGCTGGAGGCGATGGGCCCTGTTCACGCGCTTTGTGTGTTTCAGGGATTTTAAGGAGAGGAGTGTGGTGCTAGCCCCTAGCCGTCGCCCACCCTTGGTGGGCGTCGGCCTGTGAGCGTATCTGCCTTCCGCTGGCAAAAGAATTCAAAATTCGCTACCGCGAGTAGGGTAAGGTGTACGTAAGTACCTAGGCTTCTAAAGAAAGAAAACAGCGCGTCAGAAAACACGCCTGCGTGGATCGCGTCACACCAATCCTCGCTGCCCAACGCGGCCAAAGGATATCCACCTCGAGAACCTCGAGAGAGAAAAAGAAAGAAAACAGACAACCCAAGGGAGGGATGGGAGGACGGTACGCCTCGAGAGAGAGAAGTGGGTAGTCGGCCGTTTTTCTCGTTTCGCGGGGCCTTACGCCTCTCGGCTTGCTGCCATCCTCCATGCTTGAGGAGGAGGAGGAGAAGGTCGAGGAGAAGGCTGCCGACCAGAGCGAAGCGCCTGTGGCCAGTCGCGCCGTCGAGGCTGTGGCCGGCAGCCACTGGAACGATGAGTACGGACCGCTGGGTTACGGCAGCTTCAACTGCGTCTGCTGCAATGCGTGGCTACTGCTGCTGCTGCTTCCGACGCTCTTCCTGCTGCTGGTTGCGCCGGGGCTCGAGCTGGAGCACGGCAGCACGCTCACGAGGGCCGCGCTCGCACTGTTTGGTCTTTCTGCGCTCTTCTTCTGCCTCGTCTCGAACACCAACCCCGGCGTCGCACCGCGGACGGCGCCGTACATCGTCGGAGGCGAGCGATGCAGATTTAGCTTCCGCGCCACGCGTCCGCCTCTCTGCCCTGCAGCAGCAGCAGCCAGCAGCACCTCCGCGCCTCCCCACCGCAGCCGCGCCTCCCGACCGCAGGGCGCGAGCAGGGCTTCGAGCACCCCGGCGAGGCGTACTCGTACTGCCAGGCGCGCAGTCGCGCCCCTGCCGCCCTCCCCTCGCCACGCGCGGCGTGTTAGCGCCAGCCCTCTCCCCGCCAGGACTCCAACCGGTACGTGCGCGGGTTCGACCACTCTTGCGACTTTGTCGGGAACGACATCGGCGAGACACCTCTCCTAGCCACGACCCGGTCACAGTCACATCGTAGACACGTCGTACGCGCCATTGTCGGCAGCGCCGCCGTCGAGGACCGCATAACCGACTCGGGCGGCTGCAGGACACACGCACCGTGACACGGCCACGACGCGTCCTGTCCACTGTCCGACGACGCGTCACTCAGGCGACGGCAACATGCACTACTTCGTCGGCTTCCTGCTCAGGCGCCTCCCAGACACCTCCCAGACACCTCCCAGACACCTCCTAGACACCTCCCAGACAGCACCTCACAGACACCTCACAGACACCTCACAGATACCTCCTAGACACCTCCCAGACTCCTCCCAGACACCTCCCAGACTCCTCCCAGACACCTCCCAGACTCCTCCCAGACACCTCCCAGACACCTCCCAGACACCTCCCTCCTCCCAGACACCTCCCAACCACCTCCTACACACCTCCCAGACACCTCCCAGACACCTCCCAGACACCTCCCAGACACCTCCTAGACACCTCCCAGACACCTCCTAGACACCTCCCAGACACCTCCTAGACACCTCCCAGACACCTCCTAGACACCTCCCAGACACCTCCTAGACACCTCCCAGACACCTCCTAGACACCTCCCAGACACCTCCTAGACACCTCCCAGACACCTCCTAGACACCTCCCAGACACCTCCTAGACACCTCCCAGACACCTCCCAGACACCTCACAGACACCTCCTAGACACCTCCCAGACTCCCCGAGACGTCAGGCCCTCGTCGGCCTGCTGGCGACCACCGCCCGCCAGCCCCTCCCCGCCTCACCTCCCGACCGCCCCCTCCCCACCTCCACAGCCTCGCCTCCTTCGCCACCTTCCTGACCGCCTGCTGCGTCCTCTCCGTCTACGAGGCTGCCCCCCCCGCACCCCCCCCAGCCCCTCCCTCCTCTCCTCCCTCCTCTCCTCCCGCTCGCCCTCTCGCCACCTCTCGCCACCTCTCGCCACCTCTCGCCACCACGCCACCGCTCGCTCAGGGCGTGGCCCCTCTCGGCCCTCTCGGCCTCATGCTCGACTCGCCGACCCCTCCCTCCCCTCCCCCCCCCCCCCCTCCTCCCTCCAGATGGCTGCCCCGCCCGGCCCGACTCTCGCCCTCGAGCATGACCCCCTCAAGATGACCATCGCGCTGGTGCCACCACCCCTCCCATACCACAACCGCGAGCCACAACCCACAACCCACAAACCACAAACCCCAACCACAAGCCACAACCCTCGCGCCGCCCCCTCGCCTCACCACCCAACACCACCCACCACACCGCCCTTCGCGCACCCCACCGCCTCACCCCTCTCCCCAGCTGCTGCTCGTCCTCGTCTTCTTTTGCTTCCGCGGCTGGTGCCAGCCGCCCCCGCACGCACTCGCCGCACGCCACGCCTCGGCTCTCCTTCCCCTCTCCCTGCCGCTGCGCTGCTGCCGCTGCGCTGCTGCCGCTGCGCTGCTGCCGCTGCGCTGCTGCCGCTGCGTGCAGCCCGGCCGCCTCACGCGCCCCTCCCCCTCCCTCGCCCAGCGCTCGCTCTGAGGCGTGCGAGGGGGTGCTGCCTTTGATCATGCTCATGCCGGGCGCGGTGGCGGGCGCGTGGCTGCTGGCGCTAGTCACGGCCACCTTGGTGGTGATGCCGCTCGTCACAGACATGTCCGCCCGCCCCCGCCCGCCCCTCTGCCCCGCCCACCCCGCCGGCGAGTCCCCCCAGGCGGCCTCTCTCTCGCGCGGCCTCGCAGGTGGGCAGACGTGAGGCCGAGCCACAACCCGGCGCCTGCCTAGACGCTCCCTAGACGCTCCCTAGACGCTCCCTAGACACTCCCTAGACACTCCCTAGACACCGCCCGGCGTTTGCCCCGCTCGAGAGGCGCAACGCAGCAGCCCACCCGCTCAGCCGCCCCGGCCGCGCGCAGGCTGCCCTCTTCCTCATCCTCCCCTACCTCGCCTTCGCCGTCCTCTTCTTCGGCGCGGACCCGCACCCCTCTCACCGTCCCGCGCCGCGCCCCGCGCCCCCCACGCCTTCGCCCCCCACGCTCTTCGCCCCACAGAGAGACAGCGAGACCCGGGAGCGCCGCCCGCCCTCACCGCCGCCCCGCCCTGCCACCAGGCATGGCGGCGCACTGGGTCCACCTCTTGTGTGCGGGCCTCTCGCAGAAGCTCTGGCTCCGCAGCCGCGGCTACCGACGGCAACGGAATCGAGCCTCCCAGAGCGGCGCCAGCTGCCCCGCCTCCCTGCCCCTCAGCCACCCGCACCTCTCCCCGGACCCGTTTCCGTTGGCTTGAGCCCGTAGGCGACGCGCTCGTCTGACACGTGCAAAGGGGCTGTAGCCAGGGGGCGGTGTTCGGCATAGCGAGGGCCACACCCCGCGACTTACTGGGGAAGCACCCCGGAGAGGCTGGACGGGAGAGTATGGAGCGAGGAGGAGGCATCAGATCGCGTATATAGAGCGTGTGGGACTCGGCCTCGCGGTGGAGGAGAGATCGGAAGAGAATCAGGTTGTTAGACGGGTAGAAAAGAAAGAAGAAGAAAACACACACAACCCAAGGGAGGAATGGGAGGACGGCACGCCGCCACCACATCGAATGCGGCGATTTCTTTTTGTGCGGTGTGCGCGCACCATTTCTCAACGCTAGCGATATGGCCACAGCCCAGCAGTCCCCTCTTAAGGACCTCGGGCTTCCTTCCTGGCTCGACTCGCTGCTGCAGCCGGGCGTCGGGAATGGCGTCTTCATCACGCTGAAGGCCTCGCTGGTTCTCCTCATCTGCGTGCTCCTCGTCATGTGCTGCTACATCGACGACCCGGTCGCGACACTCGCTCCCCTCAAGGAGTAGAGGGGGTGCGCCTGGATGACACCCCTCTCCGTTGTCGCAGGACGTCGCGTTCCATCTCAAGGTCTTCACGAGCATGGCGGTAATTCTGCTGGCCATCGTCGTCTGGTGCGCGCTGCCGCCGCCGCCGCTCTGCGTGGAGGATGGCCGCGATCGAACGACAGTGCTTTGCTGTAGGTTCATCAACGAGTTCGGCGCGCAGCTTCGCAGCGGAGGGAACGTGGGCAACACGAAGAGAGACTAGCGCAATCCACGTGCAGGTGATGCCGTCAGAGTTCCCTTGTCTGTTGTCACGCATATACGTCGAGGACGCATCTGTCCGTCTCTCTGTGTTCATACGTTGTACTAATATTTTTCACACGTTCATGAATTGGACTGCATATCTGGAGTGCATATCTCGACTTTTTCGCGAGCGCCTGGGCCTGTGGCCCGCTGTGCGCGGCTTTTTTGCGACCCCCGCGCCCCGGGCCCGGCGCTCTGCCGTGCCTCTGGCGTCCTGGGCGCGCGCGCCTCCAGTTCCGCCACAGAGCACACCCAAATACGAAATAGTATTTGAAAATTTCAAAATGCCAACGGCCACATGACCACGTGGTCTCACACTGCGGCCACGGGCCAGTCCCACGCTGCGGAGTGCGCACGGGCGCTGTGCGCGTACACGCCCATGAAACACGGCGGAAGCGGGATGGCACGCGGGATGAAGCAGGATGGCACCGCGGCACCGCGGCACCGCCCCCCCCCCCCCCCCCAGAGCAAACTACCCCACACACTCTCTCGGTCTCGCACGCCCCTGTGCAGTGGCGCTGCCGGACAGACACAGCAAAGGAATTCCTCGGTCAGCGCAAAGAGCAGCCAATCGACAGACCCATCTCTCCCTCGCCCTCACCGGGAGGTCGTGTTAAAGAAGCTGAAGAAGTGCTCCGAGACTTGGTTTGGGTAGACGACGGAGTCCAAGAAGCTCTGGTTGGACTTTTGCGTCTCGGCGAGCTGTCGGTTTTCCTCAGCAAAGACCCGCCGCATCTCCGCCCTCTTTGCCTCCAGCTGCGCCTCGGTCGAGCAGCGCACCTGCCGCATATGCTCAATCTCCTCCGCCACCTGCGAGCTCCACGCGCGCTCCTCGGCCTCTGCCTCTTGCCGCTCTGTCGCCTGCTCCGCCTGTTGCTGAAGGATGGCCTGATGCTCGTCGGCAGAAAAGCCCTTGAAGTGGTCCGGCCGCACCCGGTTCGGCGAGATGTACGAGCGGCTGACCGACGGGTCCTCGTTCAGAAGGGTGGAGGAGAGGTTGTTCTCAATCTCGGCAAGGTTGTCGCGCACCTCTGCGGCCTGCGCCGCGCGCTCACGCTCCTTCTTGGCACGGGCCTGGGCGAGGTTGTACTCGGCGACGGCCGAGTAGGCCTCCCTGCGCTTCGCCTGCGCCGATGCTTCCAGCGAGCTCTTGAGCCCGTCGATCTGCAACATTGACGAGGAGAAGTCGGCGTCACTCTGCGCCGCCTCGGCTTGAGCCGCTTCCTTCTCCCGGACCGCCTCTCCGAACCACGAGCGGAGCTCCTCCTGCTGGCCCTTGACGCGGTGAGAGATGGCCAGGTCCTCGCCGTGGAACTTCTGCATTGAACTCGCGCCGAGCCGCTCGTCATCATCGGAGACCCGGCCCGGCTGCTCCCGACGCAGCGCCGTCGGGTCAGAGAGGTCGTGGTCGCGCGAGGTGGCGCGTCCCTGCAACGTGCTCCGGTACGTGTCAAGCTCAGCGAGATGCTTCCGCTCGGCCCGCCGCCGCTCCTCCTCCAGCTGCACCAGCTGGTTGTCAACGGCAATCCGCTCCGCATCAGCAGTCGCAGCAAAGTCTGCCTCTGTCTGCCTGATCTGCTGCTTCTCGGCCACTTGCCTGGCCAGCTCGGCGGGATCGACCGCCCGCTTGTACGCCTGGGGGTCTTTGATCCGAGCTAGCCGCTCCGCCTCACGCTGGCGGCGAGCCTCGAGGCTCAGGCTCAGTTTAGCGTCCATTCTCGTAACGGGCGGACCCGACTTTGACGGGCGGACGTCACAGAGGCTGATGTGTACTTCTCTCGGCCGCGTTTGGGCGGATACCACACACCCTTCGTGCTTCGACATCACAACACAAGAGACAAGTGAGAGGCGCATGATCACACGAGACACGTCCCCCTCGACAGACACCTCACTTCTTCCCCTTCTTCTTCCCCTTTCCCTCCTTCCCCTTGGCTTCCTTGCCCCCCCCCTCCGGCTCGGGCTCCACTCCGATCCCAAGAGTCTTGTGGTACCAGCCGCGCATGGCCGCGTCGTCCTCGCGGTACACCGGCTCCTGCTGCGCGAGTTGGCTCACGAGGTCGTGCACCGAAAAGGGCTTGGCCGCCAGCCGCTCGACGCGGCGCGGAGTGATTGTCCTCCGAACCACCTCCGCGATGGCACCGGCGGAGAAGGCGTCCGAGACGCGCGCCAACGCCTGCACGTCGTCCAAGCAAGGCCGGTCGAGCCCCGCCCGCTCGAGCAGGTGCGTCCACAGCTTGCAGCGCGCGGCATAGTCCGGGAGAGGGAGGTAGAGAATCTTGCAGAAAAAATCGCGGAAGGCGTTGTAGTCCTTGGCCTTCTCGCACGCATACGGCTGGCTCGAGGTGCCGAGGATGAGGACGCGGTCGCTGGGCTCGAGCAGCGCGGCCCCCTTCTTTGGCGCGAGCAGCGAGGTGAGGGCCTTTAGGATCCGGTTGGGAGGGTCGCCTCCGCCTTTCTTCTTGCCGGAGACCCAGACCGACTCGGCCTCTCCAATCAGCACCACCGAGGGCGGCAGCGCCTTGGCCACCTTGAGGACGGTGTGCACCAGGTCGCCCGGCCCCTTCTTGCCAGGGTACTTGCCCTCCGTGTTGGAGGGCGTCAGGTCAAAGAGGTTGGCGCCGCACGAGGAGGCGACCGCGTGCGCGAGCATGCGTTTGCCGCTCCCAGGGACCCCGCACAGCAACACCGGCGTCCCATTCTTCTCAACGCGCTTCGAGCCCTTCGGCGCGGTATTGAGCGGGCAGTGCCTCTTGACGGCGTCCGAGCCGAGCGGGAGGATGCAGTACTCGGTCACCGCCGACCGGATCTGCGCAAAGGAGGGGTTGGGCAGCCGGGTGGGGTCCGCCTCGGCGAGCTTGTCCATCGCCTGCCCCAGCAAGCCGTAGGAGCCCACAAAGTCCTCGAGCGAGACCGGGTCCACCTTTTTGAGGATGCCGTCGCCGACGAGCTGCTCGTAGAGGTACTCGAGCGACAGGCTGGCCGTGGGGTCCTTTGGCATCTTCTTGCCCTTGCCGCCCTTGCCCTTGCCCTTGCCCTTGCCCTTCTTGCCCTTGCCCTTCTTGCCGCCCTTGCCCTTCTTGCCCTTCTTGCCCTGGGCGCGCTCGAACTCCTCCTGCAAGTTCTGCAGCTCGCGGCCGATGAGCTCGTTCACCTCGGCGCGCACCCGCAGCTCGACGTCGGGCCGCACGCTCTGCCGCACCAGCTCCACGTCGTGCCGCTGCGCAAAGTTGAGCCGCTCGTCGCGGTGCTGCCACTTGTCGGACCACTCCTGGTACGAGTCCTTCATCGTGTTGATAAAGTGCGGCGGCAGCGGCGGCGGGCCCTCGCCGTCGTCCTCCGCGCCCTTCTTGCCGTCCTTCTTGCCGTCCTTCTTCGGGTCCTTCTTGGCGTCGGCGCCCTTCTCCTCCGCGCCCTCCGCCGCGTCCCCCGGCATCGGCTTCTCCACCTCCTCCGGCGGGAAGTCTGGGAACTTGCCCTCGCGCTCGCGGTACCGGATGTACCAGTCGCGCAGCTGGTCCATCATCTCCTCCTTCATGTCTGGCCCCTCCGTCTCGTACACCACCGCGTCCTGCGCGACGAGCGCGTCGCGGTACTCGGCCTCGTGCTGCATCTGCATCTGCTTGCGCCGCGCCTTGGTCTGCCGCTCGCGCAGCCGCGGATCGCCCTCCTTGGGGAAGGGCGGCGGCGGCGCCATCCCGATGAAGACCAGCTCCTCGTCGCGCATCAGCGCCGTCGCCCTCCGGCTGGCGCTGCCCCTCCAGGCGGCCTGCAGGCTCGTCGCAGCCGCCTCGGGCCCGTCCTCGTCGCCCTCCTCCTCCGCCGCCCGCCGCCTCTCCTCCCAGGCCTCCCTCTCTCGCGCGGCCTTGACACCCTCTGCGCGCTGCTGCCCCTGCCGGCCTCGCTCGTTGGCCTGGATAATCTTGAGCGCCTCGTCAATGTCCATCTGCACGGCGGGGTCCTCCTCGCCCTGCTCGTCGCGGCTGGCGTGGCGCTTGAGCAGCGCGTCGAGGAGCCGCTCGCGCTCCGCGAGCGTGCGGCCCTGGTCCTCCACAATGTACTTTGGGACGGGCACCTCGAGCACCTCGGGGCCGAGCTTGAGGTCGACCAGCACCTCATCGAGGTTGAAAAACGGAACGCCGCCATTCTTCTCGACGAGAACCTCGCGCAGCTCGAGCAGCCGCCCAATCACGCCGTCGAGCGACTGAGGCGGCGGGCGTGGTCTGGGTGTGAAACTGTCGCGAGGGGGCGCGAGGGGGCGCGAGCTGGCTCTCCCGTCGCGCCGCCCAGGCCACGGCCCAACGCAGCCCGCGGCCACACGCGCTGGACGGAACCCACCGGGCACGTCTCGCGGGCTCGCACCTTGCGAACGTCCCTCCGCTTCTGCGGATGGACCGTCTGGTCGTAGCTCTCCTCGAGCCTCCGGAAGATTTGCAGATACCTGCGAACCCGCTCCACGGCGTCAGGGCGGCCGAGCGCGAATCCCAAAGGCTCCTCCTCTGCGGCCGTGCTGGCACCGGATGTAGAGCGTGGCAAAATGCTGGAACTGCTCGGTTGCGTCCTGCGCCACACGCGTCCGTGGCACTGTCAGCGCGTGCGCCCTCGTGCAAAGGGCCGGGACGCCGACTCACCAGGCTCTCGATGCGGCTGCGCGCGGCCGCGCTCGACTGCGGGTCGCAGAGCTCGAGCTGGTCGATAAGCTCGACCATGCCCTCCTTCCACCTGGAGGGCGGGGCGGCGGACCGTCCGGGAAGGGCTGCGGCGAATGGGGAGTATGGCCGGCGGCGGGGAGGCGCGCACTGCAGGTCGAAGGTGGCGCTCGACATGGCTGCCAGAAAGGAAACGGCAAGTCGCGGCCGTCCCCGGAGAAGAAGTTTTGCTCGGTGCAACGTCGGGTCCAGATGTAAGATGCACGCCCTGCGAGCGGGGCGGGGTGCGCACTGTGCCTCTGTGTTCGTGCGTCGCCCATCTCTCCTGGAGATGCCTGCTCTATTTATAAACCCTGTCAGCAGTTCACCTACGGGTATGTTCGTAAGAGCTACATACACTGAAAAAGCTGGGTGACTCGCGTGGAGAGAGATTTTTGAAGACCAACAAGAAATCACGACTCACAGTGATTTGGGCTCGGCAGCTTGTTAGCCCTCAGCCGAAGCTGGGGCCGGTCCCGTAGCCGAGAGAGCCCGCGCCGATGGAGTTCGACTTTCGCGTGGATGGAAGTAGACATCGTCATCGAGAGAATCAATTTTTAAACTGCCGTACCGCCGCTCCTAAGAGATTTTTAGCAATATCACTTTGGTTTTTCCGCTCCTACAGTGCCGCGCCGCTTTCACACACATAACGAATCGTAACTTCGTTTTTTGCAATGCTCACACCTCACAGCAGCCGCCTGGTTGGTCTGCTCGGTGCTGATGCCGCGCAGCTTCAAGCAGAACGCCTCGAGCTGCTTCCGCCACGGACTGGCGCCGCCGCCGCCACCACCATCACTGCCACCGGGTGGGTCAATGCTCCATAGCTCCAACAGCCGACAGCCGACAGCCGCCAACCGCCAACCGCCAACCGCCAACCGCCAGCAGCCAGCCGCCGCGCCGCGCGCACACACTGCCTTTTGCGCCTCGGCGCAGGCCTCGCTACCCGATCGTCCGTGCTCCGCTCGCCGCGGCCGCTCCCGGTTGCGCAGCAGCGGCCGAGGCCGTGAATAAACAGGCTAGCCGGTGCGCGGTGGTGGCGCCCGGGGTGGGTGCAGCAGGTGCTGCGCGGGTCAAAGTCCAGAGCGCCGCGTCTCTTTCGCTAGTAACCGTGCGTCGATCCTTGCGGCGCGCTGACTCGCTGGTGGACGGGGCCGGCGGCGTGCTGATGCGTCCCAACGCGTCGGGCGGCAAGCGCCGGGGCAAAGATCTAGAGCCTGGAGAACTCGAGGACGGCGAGATCGGGAGCCCGGTTCGAGGAGACGGTGCGCCGTGCCTGCCGGCCCCGTCCTCCCGCGAGTCCGCGCGCTGCAAGGATCGACGCACGGTTACTAGCGAAAGAGACGCGGCGCTCTGGACTTTGACCCGCGCAGCACCTGCTGCACCTACCACGGGCGCCAGCCCAGCGCACATAAAGCTTATCGAACCCGCCCCACCAGCCCCTCGCCCGCGCCCTTCCAGAAGCCGGCGCTCCCAAAACCGCGGTCGCGCGCACCGCGCAGCGGCAGCTCCACAACGCCGACGACGCCGTCGCGTAGCCCGTCCTTGAGCGCGCGGTAGCCCACCCTCACCCCCTCGCGCGTGCCGCCGACCTCGGTCTGCTGCACCTCGAGACGCCGCCGGTTGTAGGACGGGACGGTCGTGTCGATCGTATCGACCGTGTACCCCGCGACGTTGGACAGCCCGCCCGCGACGCTCGAGACAAGGGTGAGCACGCCAAAGCCGAGGCCGCCCACAAAGCCGCCGCTCAACGACTTGATACCGCTCCCGAGGCCCACGCGAAAGGGGTTGGCGTTCTTTATG